>NC_057799.1:390758198-391058198 GCF_018294505.1 Triticum aestivum | reverse complement strand
GACTTTTATAGGCGTTTGGACCAAAGATATCCATGTGAAGTAGCTTGAGCGGTCTTCTCGTGGTCATGATGTTCTTCACGGGGTGGCTTCCTCCGACCTATTTTCCTGCTTGACAAGCACGACACAATCTATCCTTGTCAAATATAACGTCTTTTACTCCAAGGATATGATCACCTTTAATAAGCTTATCAAGATTTCGCATGCCCACATGACCTAACCTTCTATGCCACAACCAACCTTTAGAAGATTTAGCAATTAAGCAAGTTCTAGGTTGAGCCTTTTTAGTGAAGTCAACAATGTATAGACCACCACTACGTATACCGGTAAAGACCATTTTATGATTATCTCTTCGAAACACTGGGCAATCTACTTCAGTAAATAGAACATTGAAACCAAAGTCAGCTAATCTAGATACGGAAAGTAGATTATAGCTAAGAGATTCAACGAGCATAACATTTTGTATGGAACTATCATGTGAGATGGCCACCTTACCAAGGCCAACCACCTTACCCTTTGAGTTATCACCAAAAGTGACATATTTTCAAGGGCCGTCATTTTCAGCAAGCTCACAAAACATATCCTTGTCTCCGGTCATGTGATCGGTACATCCACTATCAAGAACCCATTCCTTTCATCCAGCCATGTAGCCGCGAAGATTTGCCTTAAGAACAAAGTGTCTCATAGACTCATCGAGATCGAAGTCACTATCATCATCCTCATCATAATATCCATGTTAACATCGTCTTGTGATTGATCATTTCCTAGAGAGAGTGATTCGTTAGATAAATGATCATCACAATGTTCATCTTTATGAATTCTAATGACTTCGGAGATGATATTACTAATGATTCCAACATCTCCTTTGGCACGCATAAGGTCACGAAGCTCAAACAAACAATCACCAAACTTAGGATCATCGGAATTCATCTTACTTAAGGCAATAGACTTATGAAGAATCACATCTAGATTTAGCAAGGAATAGTTTGGAAATCGTTCCTCAAGGAATCTCCATATGGTGTAAGCACAATCAAGAGTAGGCAAACAAGCAATCAAATTTCTAGGTAATCCTCTAGTGATAAGATTGACAGTTCTAAGATTACGGATCATGTCAATAGACTCATTGGGAGTAGGATGCAAAGGATCGACAAGGGGCACACAAGGGGTAGTAATGTACTTGTTCAAGTGATATTCATTGAAAATCTCAAGCATCTCATTTTTCCACTCATGAAAGAACTCTCCATCAAGTATAGGCACTCTACGTCTAAGACTCCCCAACGTAGACTCATCCATATTCCTCCAATGGTGATTAAACCAAAGCAATGGAGACCAATGCTCTGATACCAATTGAAAGGATCGAGAAGAGGAGTCTAGAGGGGGGATTAGACCCTCAACAAAGGACAGTAGCAGTTTTTAAATTCTTCAAGTTAAGGTGGAGTTTTAGCACAAGTTTAAACATTCACAATACATTTCAAGCAAGCATGGCAAGAGCATATGAGCAGCGGAAAGTAAAGCATGCAAATTGCAAGAAAGTAAAGGGATGGGATTGGAGTGTGCAAACGCAATTGGAGACACAGTGATTTTTGGCGTGGTTCCGATAGATGGTGCAATCGTACATCCACATTGGTGGAGACTTCAACCCACGAAGGGTAACGGGTGCGCAAGTCCACGGAGGGCTCCACCCATGAAGGGTCCACGAAGAAGCAACCTTGTCTATCCCACCATGGCCATCGCCCATGAAGGAATTGCCTCACTAGGGTAGATCTTCATGAAGTAGGCGATCTCCTTGCCCGTACAAACTCCTTGGTTCAACTGCACAATCTTGACGGAGGATCCCAAGTAACACCTAACCAATCTAGGAGACACCACTCTCCAAAAGGTAATAGATGGTGTGATGATGATGAACTCCTTGCTCTTGTGCTTCAAATGATAGTCTCCCCAACACTCAACTCTCTCTCACAGATTTGGATTTGGTGGAAAGATGATTTGAGTGGAAAGCAACTTGGGGAAGGCTAAAGATCAATATTCTTGTGGTTGGATTGGAATGTATATTGGGGAACGCTGTATTTCAAAAAAAAATCCTACGATCACGCAAGATCTATCTAGGAGATGCATAGCAATGAGATGGGAGAGTGTGTCCACATACCCTCGTAGACCGAAAGCGGAAGCGTTTAGTAATGCGGTTGATGTAGTCGAACGTCTTCATGATCCAACTGATCCAAGTACCGAACGTACGACATCTCCGTGTTCAGCACACGTTCAGCACGATGACGTCCCTCGAGCTCTTGATCCAGTTGAGGACGAGGGAGAGTTCCATCAGCACGACGGTGTAGCGATGGTGATGAAGAAGTTACCGGCACAGGGCTTCGCCTAAGCACTACGATGATATGACTGAGGTGTTAAACTGTGGAGGGGGGCACCGCACATGGCTAAGAGATTGTCTGTTGTGCTTTGGGGTGCCCCCTGCCCACGTATATAAAGGAGGGGGGAGAAGGAGGCCGGCCAAGGGGGCCGCACGCCATAGGGGAGTCCAACTAGGATTCCCAATCCTAGTTGGAGTCCCCTTCCTTTTCCAAGAGGGGGAGAGAGGGAAGGAGGAGGAGAGGGAGAAGGAAAGAGGGGGGCGCCGCCCCCTCCCTAGTCCAATTCAGACTTGCCATGGGGGGGGGGGTGCGGCCACACCTTGTGGCCCTTCTCTCCTTTCCACTAAAGCCCATTATGGCCCAATACTTCCCCGGGGGGTTCCAGTAACCTCCCGGTACTCCGAAAAATACCCGAATCACTCCGGAACCATTCCGGTGTCCGAATACAACCTTCCAATATATCGATCTTTACCTCTCGACCATTTTGAGACTCCTCGTCATGTCTGAGATCTCATCCGGGACTCCGAACAATCTTCGGTCATCAAATCACATAACTCATAATACAAATCGTCATCGAACGTTAAGCGTGCGGACCCTACGGGTTCGAGAACTATGTAGACATGACCGAGACACATCTGCGGTCAATAACCAATAGTGGAACCTGGATGCTCATATTGTCTCCTACATATTCTACGAAGATCTTTATCGGTCAAACCGCATAACAAGATACGTCATTCCCTTTGTCATCGGTATGTTACTTGCCCGAGATTCGATCGTCGGTATCATCATACCTAGTTCAATCTCGTTACCGGCAAGTCTCTTTACTCATTTCGTAATGCATCATCCCGCGACTTACTCATTAGTCACATTGCTTGCAAGGCTTATAGTGATGTGCATTACCGAGAGGGCCCAGAGATACCTCTCCGATACACGGAGTGACAAGTCCTAATCTTGATCTATGCCAACCCAACAAACACCTTTGGAGACACCTGTCGAGCATCTTTATAATCACCCAGTTACGTTGTGACATTTGATAGCACACAAGGTGATCCTCCGGTATACGGGAGTTGCACAATCTCATAGTGAGAGGAACATGTATAAGTCATGAAGAAAGCAATAGTAATAAAACTAAACGATCATATTGCTAAGCTAACGAATGGGTCTTGTCCTGTTGGGGATCGTTACAGAATTTTAAAATTTTCTACGCATCACCAAGATCCATCTATGGAGTTTACTAGCAACGAGGGGAAAGGAGTGCATCTACATACCCTTGTAGATCGCGAGCGGAAGCGTTCAAGTGAACGAGGTTGATGGAGTCGTACTCGTCGTGATCCAAATCACCAATGACCGAGCGCCGAACGGACGGCACCTCCGCGTTCAACACACGTACGGAGCAGCGACGTCTCCTCCTTCTTGATCCAGCAAGGGGGAAGGAGAGGTTGATGGAGATCCAGCAGCACGACGGCGTGGTGGTGGAAGTAGCGGGGATCCCGGCAGGGCTTCGCCAAGCGCAAGCGGGAGAGAGAAGTGTCACGGGAGGGAGAGGGAGGCGCCAGGGCTAGGGTACAGCAGCCCTCCCTCCCCCCTTTATAAGGCCCCCTGGGGGGGGGCGCCGGCCCCTGGGATCCCATCTACAGGGGGCGGCGGCCAAGGGGGGAAACTTCCCCCCCAAGCCAGGTGGGGCGCCCCCACCCAGGGTTTCCAACCCTAGGCGCAGGGGGAGGCCCATGGGGGGCGCACAGCCCACTAGGGGCTGGTTCCCCTCTCACTTCAGCCCATGGAGCCCTCCGGGATAGGTGGCCCCACCCGGTGGACCCCCGGACCCTTCTGGTGGTCCGGTACAATACCGATAACCCCCGAAACTTTCCCGATGGCCGAAACTGGACTTCCTATATATAATTCTTCACCTCCGGACCATTCCGGAACTCCTCGTGACGTCCGGGATCTCATCCGGGACTCCGAACAACTTTCGGGTTTCCGCATACTAATATCTCTACAACCCTAGCGTCACCGAACCTTAAGTGTGTAGACCCTACGGGTTCGGGAGACATGCAGACATGACCGAGACGCCTCTCCGGTCAATAACCAACAGCGGGATCTGGATACCCATGTTGGCTCCCACATGTTCCACGATGATCTCATCGGATGAACCACGATGTCGAGGATTCAATCAATCCCGTATACAATTCCCTTTGTCAATCGGTACGTTACTTGCCCGAGATTCGATCGTCGGTATCCCAATACCTTGTTCAATCTCGTTACCGGCAAGTCACTTTACTCGTACCGTAATGCATGATCCCGTGGCTAACTCCTTAGTCACATTGAGCTCATTATGATGATGCATTACCGAGTGGGCCCAGAGATACCTCTCCGTCATACGGAGTGACAAATCCCAGTCTCGATCCGTGCCAACCCAACAGACACTTTCGGAGATACCCGTAGTGCACCTTTATAGTCACCCAGTTACGTTGTGACGTTTGGCACACCCAAAGCACTCCTACGGCATCCGGGAGTTGCACGATCTCATGGTCTAAGGAAATGATACTTGACATTGGAAAAGCTCTAGCAAACGAACTACACGATCTTTTGTGCTATGCTTAGGATTGGGTCTTGTCCATCACATCATTCTCCTAATGATGGGATCCCGTTATCAATGACATCCAATGTCCATAGTCAGGAAACCATGACTATCTGTTGATCAACGAGCTAGTCAACTAGAGGCTTACTAGGGACACTTGTGGTCTATGTATTCACACATGTATTACGATTTCCGGATAACACAATTATAGCATGAACAATAGACAATTATCATGAACAAGGAAATATAATAATAACCATTTTATTATTGCCTCTAGGGCATATTTCCAACAGTCTCCCACTTGCACTAGAGTCAATAATCTAGTTACATTGTGATGAATCGAACACCCATAGAGTTCTGGTGTTGATCATGTTTTGCTCTAGGGAGAGGTTTAGTCAACAGATCTGCTACATTCAGGTCCGTATGTACTTTACAAATATCTATGTCTCCATTTTGAACACTTTCACGAATGGAGTTGAAGCGACGCTTGATATGCCTGGTCTTCCTGTGAAACCTGGGCTCCTTGGCAAGGGCAATAGCTCCAGTGTATCACAGAAGAGAGTCATCGGGCCCGACGCATTGGGAATCACCCCTAGGTCGGTAATGAACTCCTTCATCCAGATTGCTTCTTGCGCTGCCTCTGAGGCCGCCATGTACTCCGCTTCACATGTAGATCGCCACGACGCTTTGCTTGCAACTGCACCAGCTTACTGCCCCTCCATTCAAAATATACACGTATCCGGTTTGTGACTTCGAGTCATCCAGATCTGTGTCGAAGCTAGCGTCGACGTAACCCTTTACGACGAGCTCTTCGTCACCTCCATAAACGAGAAACATATCCTTAGTCCTCTTCAGGTACTTTAGGATATTCTGACCGCTGTCCAGTGTTCCATGCCGGGATTACTTTGGTACCTTCCTACCAAACTTACGGCAAGGTTTACATCAGGTCTGGTACATAGCATGGCATACATATAGACCCTATGGCCGAGGCATAGGGGATGACACTCATCTTTTCTCTATCTTCTACCGTGGTCGGGCATTGAGCCGTGCTCAATTGCACACCTTGCAATACAGGCAAGAACCCTTCTTGGACTGATCCATATTGAGCTTCTTCAATATCTTGTCAAGGTACGTACTCTGTGAAAGACCAATGAGGCGTCTTTGATCTATCCTCTATAGATCTTGATGCCTAATATATAAGCAGCTTCTCCAAGGTCCTTCATTGAAAAACACTTATTCAAGTAGGCCTTTATACTTTCCAAGAATTATATATCATTTCCCATCAATAGTATGTCATCCACATATAATAAGAGAAATGCTACAGAGCTCCCACTCACTTTCTTGTAAACACAGGCTTCTCCCATAAGTCTGTGTAAACCCAAACGCTTTGATCATCTCATCAAAATGAATGTTCTAACTCCGAGATGCTTGCACCAGTCCATGAAGGATCCCTGGAGCTAGCATACCTTTTAGCATCCTTAGGATCGACAAAACCTTTCTGATTGTATCACATACAACCTTTCCTTACGAAAACTGGTAAGGAAACTTGTTTTTTGACATCCATCTGCCAGATTTCATAAATGCAGCTAATGCTAACATGATTCCGACGGACTTAAGCATCGCTACGGATGAGAAATCTCATCGTAGTCAACTCCTTGAACTTGTGAAAATTCTCTTTGCCACAAGTCGAGCTTCATAGACGGTAACATACCGTCCATGTCCGTCTTCTTCTTAAAGATCCATTTATCTCAATGGCTTGCCGATCATCGGCAAGTTCACCAAACTCCATGCTTTGTTCGATACATGGATCCTATCTCGGATTTCATGGCTTCTAACCATTTGTCGGAATATGGGCCCACCATCGCTTCTCCATAGCTCGTAGGTTCAGTATTGTCTAACAACATGATATCTAAGACAGGATTACATACCACTCAGGAGTAGTACATATCCTTGTCGACCTACGAGGTTTGGTAGTGACTTGATCCGAAGTTTCATGATCACTATCATAAGCTTCCACTTCAATTGGTGTAGGTGCCACAGGAACAACTTCTTGTGCCGTGCTACACACTAGTCGAAGTGACGGTTCAATAACCTTATCAAGTCTCCACCATCCTCCCACTCAATTCTTTCGAGAGAAACTTTTCCTCGAGAAAGGACTCGTTTCTAGAAGCAATTAATTTTGCTTCCAGATCTGAAATAGGAGGTATACCCAACTGTTTTGGGTATTCTATGAAGATGCATTTATCCGCTTTGGGTTCGAGCTTATCAGCCTGAAACTTTTTCACATAAGCATCGCAGCCCCAAACTTTTAAGAAATGACAACTTAGGTTCTCTAAATGGTTGGTCGTCTCAACGGAATTGCGTGGTGCCCCTTTTAAACTGAATGCGGTTGTCTCTAATGCCTAACCCATAAACGATAGTGGTAATTCGATAAGAGACATCATGGTGTGCACCATATCCAATAGGGTGCAGTTATGATGTTCGGACACACCATCACACTATGGTGTTCCAGGCGGTATTAATTGTGAAACACTTTCCACAATGTCTTAATTGTGTGCTAAACTCGTAACTCAGATATCTCTATGATCATATCATAGACATTTTATCCTCTTGTCACGACGATCTTCAACTTCACTCTGAAATTACTTGAACCTTTCAATAATTCAGACTTGTGTTTCATCAAGTAAATACACTCAGCATCTACTCAAATCATCTGTGAAGTAAGAACATAACGATATCCACTGCATGCCTCAAGCACTCATTGGACTGCATACATCAAAATGTATTACTTCCAATAAGTTGCTCTCTTGTTCCATCTTACTGAAAACGAGGCCTTTCAGTCATCTTGCCCATGTGGTATTATTTGCATGTCTCAAGTGATTCAAAATCAAGTGAGTCCAAACGATCCATCTGCATGGAGTTTCTTCACGCATATATACCAATAGACATGGTTCGCATGTCTCAATCTTTTCAAACGAGTGAGTCCAAAGATCCATCTACATGGAGCTTCTTCATGCGTTCTATACCAATATGACTCAAATGGCAGTGCCACAAGTATGTGGTACTATCATTACTATTTTATATCTTTTGGCACGAACATGTGTATCACTGCGATCGAGATTCATTTTTAGGTGCAAGACCATTCAAGGTATTATTCAAATAAACAGAGTAACCATTATTCTCCTTAAATGAATAACCGTATTGCGATAAACATAATCCAATTCATGCTCAACGCAAACACCAAATTCTCGATGGTAGAGGGAGCATGCGATGCTTGATCACATCAACCTTGGAAACACTTCCAACACATATCGTCATCTCACCTTTAGCTAGTCTCCGTTTGTTCCGCAGCTTTTATTTCGAGTTACTAACACTTAGCAACTGAACCGGTATCTAATACCCTGGTGCTGCTAGGAGTACTAGTAAAGTACACATTCATATAATGTATATCCAATATACTTCTGTCGACCTTGCCAGCCTTCTCATCTACGAAGTATCTAGGGTAGTTCTGCTTCAGTGACCGTTCCCCTCATTACAGAAGCACTTAGTCTCGGGTTTGGGTTCAACCTTGGGTTTCTTCACTAGAGCTTCAACTGATTTGCCATTTCATGAAGTATCCCTTTTGCCCTTGCCCTTCTGAAACTAGTGGTTTTACTAACCATCAACAATTGATGCTCCTACTTGATTTCTACTTTCGCGGTGTCAAACATCGCGAGTAGCTCAAGGATCATCATATCTATCCCTGATATGTTATAGTTCATCACGAAGCTCTAGTAGCTTGGTGGCAGTGACTTTCGAGAACCATCACTATCTCATCTGGAAGATAACTCCCAACTCGATTCAAGCGATTGTAGTACTCAGACAATCTGAGCACATGCTCAACGATTGAGATTTTCTCCCTCAGTTTGTAGGCTTAAGAAACTTGTCGGAGGTCTCATACCTCTTGACGTGGGCACAGTCTGAAATCCCAATTTCAGTCTTCGGAACATCTCATATGTTCTGCGACGTTTCAAAACGTCTTTGCCGCCACAATTTTAAACCGTTAGCATCACACACTGAACTATCACGTAGTCATCAAAACGTGTATGTCAGATGTTTCGTAACATCTACAGACAACGCTCGAGGTTCAGCACACCGAGCGGTGCATTAAGGACGTAAGCCTTCTGTGCAGTAATGAGGACAATCCTCAGTTCACGGACCCAGTCCGCATAATTGCTACTATCAACTTTCAACTATATTTTCTCTAGGAACATATCTTAAACAGTAGAACTAAAGCGTAAGCTATGACATAATTTGCAAAGACCTTTTGACTATGTTCATGATAATTAAGTTCATCTGATTTTAATGAACTCCCACTCAGATAACATCCCTCTAGTCATTTAAGTGATACATGATCCGAGTTCAAACTAGCCGTGTCCGATCATCACGTGAGACGGACTAGTCAAGATCGGTGAACATCTCCATGTTGATCGTATCTTCTATACGACTCATGCTCGACCTTTCGGTCTTCCGTGTTCCGAGGCCATGTCTGTACATGCTAGGCTCGTCAAGTCAACCTAAGTGTATTGCGTGTGTTCCGAGGCCATGTCTGTACATGCTAGGCTCGTCAACACCCGTTGTATGCGAACGTTAGAATCTATCACACCCGATCATCACGTGGTGCTTCGAAACAACGAACCTTCGCAACGGTGCACAGTTAGGGGGAACACTTTCTTGAAATTATTATAAGGGATCATCTTACTTACTACCGTCGTTCTAAGCAAATAAGATGCAAAACATGATAAACATCACATGCAATCAAATAGTGACATGATATGGCCATATCATTTGCTCCTTTGATCTCCATCTTCGGGGCGCCATGATCATCTTCGTCACCGGCATGACACCATGATCTCATCATGATCCATCATGTGTCTTCATGAAGTTGTCACGCCAACGATTACTTCTACTTCTATGGCTAACGCGTTTAGCAATAAAGTAAAGTAATTTACATGGCGTTATTCAATGACACGCAGGTCATAAAAAAGTAAAGACAACTCCTATGGCTCCTGCCGGTTGTCATATTCATCGACATGCAAGTCGTGATTCCTATTACAAGAATATGATCAATCTCATACATCACATATATCATTCATCACATCTTCTGGCCATATCGCATCACAAGGCACATGCTGCAAAAACAAGTTAGACGTCCTCTAATTGTTGTTGCAAGTTTTTACGTGGCTTCTATAGGTTTCTAGCAGAACGTTTCTTACCTACGTAAAACACAACGTGATATGCCAATTTCTATTTACCCTTCATAAGGACCCTTTTCATCGAATTCCGTTCCGACTAAAGTGGGAGAAACAGACACCCGCTAGCCACCTTATGCAACTAGTGCATGTCAGTCGGTGGAACCTGTCTCACGTAAGCGTACGTGTAAGGTCAGTCCGGGCCGCTTCATCCCACAATACCGCCGAAACAAGATAAGGCTAGTAGTGGCAAGAAAAATTGACAACATCTACGCCCACAACTGCTTTGTGTTCTACTCGTGCATAATAACTACGCATAGGCCTGGCTCATGATGCCACTGTTGGGGATCGTTGCAGAATGTTAAAATTTTTCTACGCATCACCAAGATCTCTATGGAGTTTACTAGCAACGAGGGGAAAGGAGTGCATCTACATACCCTTGTAGATCGCGAGCGGAAGCGTTCAAGTGAACGGGGTTGATGGAGTCGTACTCGTCGTGATCCAAATCACCGATGACCGAGCGCCGAACGGACGGCACCTCCGCGTTCAACACACGTACGGAGCAGCGACGTCTCCTCCTTCTTGATCCAGCAAGGGGGAAGGAGAGGTTGATGGAGATCCAGCAGCACGACGGCGTGGTGGTGGAAGTAGCGGGGATCCCGGCAGGGCTTCGCCAAGCGCAAGCGGGAGAGAGAAGTGTCACGGAAGGGAGAGGGAGGCGCCAGGGGCTAGGGTACAGCAGCCCTCCCCCCTTTATATAGGCCCCTGGGGGGGGCGCCTGCCCCTGGGATCCCATCTACGGGGGGGCGGCAGCCAAGGGGGGGGGGAACTTCCCCCCAAGCCAGGTGGGGCGCCCCACCCCAGGGTTTCCAACCCTAGGCGCAGGGGGAGGCCCATGGGGGGCGCACCAGCCCACTAGGGGCTGGTTCCCCTCCCACTTCAGCCCATGGGGCCCTCCGGGATAGGTGTCCCCCCGGTGGACCCCCGGGACCCTTCCGGTGGTCCCGGTACAATACGATAATCCCGAAACTTTCCCGGTGGCCAAAACTGGACTTCCTATATATAATTCTTCACCTCCGGACCATTCCGGAACTCCTCGTGACGTCCGGATCTCATCTGGACTCCGAAAAACTTTCGGGTTTCCGCATACTAATATCTCTACAACCCTAGCGTCACCGAACCTTAAGTGTGTAGACCCTACGGGTTCGGAGACATGCAGACATGACCGAGACGCCTCTCCGGTCAATAACCAACAGCGGGATTTGGATACCCATGTTGGCTCCCACATGTTCCACGATGATCTCATCGGATGAACCACGATGTCGAGGATTCAATCAATCCCGTATACAATTCCCTTTGTCAATCGGTACGTTACTTGACCGAGATTCGATCGTCGGTATCCCAATACCTTGTTCAATCTCGTTACCGGCAAGTCACTTTACTCGTACCGTAATGCATGATCCTGTGGCTAACTCCTTAGTCACATCGAGCTCATTATGATGATGCATTACCGAGTGGGCCCAGAGATACCTCTCCGTCATACGGAGTGACAAATCCCAGTCTCGATCCGTGCCAACCCAACAGACACTTTCGGAGATACCCGTAGTGCACCTTTATAGTCACCCAGTTACGTTGTGACGTTTGGCACACCCAAAGCACTCCTACGGCATCCGGGAGTTGCACGATCTCATGGTCTAAGGAAATGATACTTGACATTAGAAAAGCTCTAGCAAACGAACTACACGATCTTTTGTGCTATGCTTAGGATTGGGTCTTGTCCATCACATCATTCTCCTAATGATGTGATCCCGTTATCAATGACATCCAATGTCCATAGTCAGGAAACCATGACTATCTGTTGATCAACGAGCTAGTCAACTAGAGGCTTACTAGGGACACTTTGGGGTCTATGTATTCACACATGTATTACGATTTCCGGATAACACAATTATAGCATGAACAATAGACAATTATCATGAACAAGGAAATATAATAATAACCATTTTATCATTGCCTCTAGGGCATATTTCCAACATGTCCATCACATCATTCTCTAATGATGTGATCCCGTTCATCTAATGACAACACATGTCCATGGCTAGGAAACTTAACCATCTTTGATTAACGAGCTAGTAAAGTAGAGGCATACTAGGGACACTCAGTTTTGTCTATGTATTCACACATGTACTAAGTTTCCGGTTAATACAATTCTAGCATGAATAGTAAACATTTATCATGATATAAGGAAATATAAATAACAACTTTATTATTGCCTCTAGGGCATATTTCCTTCAGTCTCCCACTTGCACTAGAGTCAATAATCTAGATTACATAGTAATGATGCTAACAGCCATGGAGTCTTGGTGCTGATCATGTTTTGCTCGTGGAAGAGGCTTAGTCAACGGGTCTGCAATATTCAGATCCGTATGTATTTTGCAAATCTCTATGTCTCCCTCCTTGACTTGACCGCAGATGGAATTGAAGCGTCTCTTGGTGTGTTTGGTTCTCTTGTGAAATCTGGATTCCTTCGCCAAGGCGATTGCTCCAGTATTCTCACAAAAGATTTTCATTGGGCCCGATGCACTAGGTATTACACCTAGATCGGATATGAACTCCTTCATCTAGACTCCTTCATTTGCTGCTTCCGGAGCAGCTATGTACTCCGCTTCACATGTAGATCCCGCCACGACGCTCTGTTTGGAACTGCACCAACTGACAGCTCCACCATTCAATATAAATACGTATCCGGTTTGTGACTTAGAGTCATCCAGATCAGTGTCAAAGCTTGCATCGACGTAACCATTTACGACAAGCTCTTTGTAACCTCCATAAACGAGAAACATATCCTTAGTCCTCTTCAGGTATTTCAGGATGTTCTTGACCGCTGTCCAGTGATCCACTCCCGGATTACTTTGGTACCTGTCGTGGAATTGTCACGGCAGATGTCCTCGAGCTAGGACTTAGTCGTGGAGCCATCGCTACTAGGAAGCTTGAAGGGGTTAAGCGGGACAAGGAATACGAGGGTTTATACTGGTTCGGCCCCTTACGGTGAAGGTAAAAGCCTACGTCCAGTTTGCGGTGGTATTGATTAGGGTTTCGATGACCAGGGAGCTTAACTGCTATGCCTGGCTTTCGTCGAGATTGTTCTTGTCCCTAAACCGCTACCGGGTCGTCGCTTTATATAGGGAGGCTGACGCCCAGCAGTTCTCAGAGTCCCGGCCGGCTCATAAGAGTGTCCGGCTCGGACTCTTAACTATTCTTGCCTTACACTAGAAGTTCTACCATAATAAGCATTGTAATTACGGGCCTTAAGCCATATCCGGGTCTTAAGCCCATCTCTGGCCCATCGTCTTCAAGCTTGGCTCCGGGCTTCTGGCAACGACCATATGAGTAACCCGGCCCCTCCTGGCGGGTGACTCTAAGGTCCATATCCTCAACATTAGGCCCCAGATTGATTTGAGCCGGCTCATGTCAATCTTCAATCCCTTCGACAGAAAATCGCCGGCTTACAATTGTGTGAAGACCATAACCCGGCGTGACGTCATCCTCTGGACTCCGGATAATCCGCCGTGATGTCATCTTCTATTAAACCCGTTTTTTACTCCGCCAGATCTGCAACGGATCTTTACATTTACTGTCATCCCGAAAATCGAGGCGTCTCGTGAGGAGATAACCACGCCGTGGTCTCCTTGATTCTCGCGCCCACTTATGAGCTCTCCCTTAAATAAATAGGCCGCGCCGACGGGCTTCAGGCCACTTCTCTCTCTTCGTCTTCTTCTCGCGCCACTGCTCAAGCTCTGCTGCTGCCGCCGCCGCGGGTCTTTCGTCGTCGTACACCAACTCAGGCCGCTGCATCACCCTGATTTTGACCAGAGAAACACGACGACCTCCGCGACTCACCAGCCCCTGTAATTTCCTTCTGCCCTATAAGAACAGATCTGCAGTAGGGTCGATAGTTCATCCGGTGTTCCTGCGTAAGTTCGATCGCGGGCCTCAGTAGATTGATTTTACTGCCTCCTTTTGATCTTAGGCCTGGCATTAGAACTATCTGGGGTGACTGTTTAGCACCCATTACATGCAAGCCGCCCCTTTTACTGCATAAAGAGCCTTGTTCGAGCCCAAAGACTCCCCTGCTTCTGTTTTCTAGTTAGAGACGTTTCTTTCGCACCGACCCCATTTTTGCATCCGAAATAAGTTACTGCAATGTGTGAAACCTGTTTTACCACACTTAGTAAAAAACTGCAATCATTGAATCACGGCGGTTTACATTTCCGGCTTAAAGAAACCACACGCCATAGAACCTTCCGGGTTTAAAGAAAATCATGCTCCGTAGAATCCTCCGGCTTAGCTGTGATAAAGCCGTAGATAATCAAATTATTCTGAATCCCCCTGTGGCTTAAATAACCCGCTGTACTTAGGTATATACCATTAGTCCCCTTCATAAGCCGCCACCTTGACTTTGAGCTGTAGATTTCCTCCGGCTTATAATTAATCCGGACGTTTTCCTTTTTGTCATAGACTGCCGACTTTCACCATGCCTCCCAAAGCTCCCAAAGCCTCCATCACTTGCAACTGGATGAGGTCCAATGTCACCAGTGAGACACTAGCAGATTTTGTTAAGTCTGGATATCTGCCCAAGAAGGACGTCATGTCCTACCGTGCCCCCGACCCGTCAGAAGAGAGACCACAGCCAAAGGACGGGGAGGTAGTGATTTTTGCGGATCACATGAGCCGGGGCTTCGCACCGCCCGGCTCAAAGTTTTTTAGAGATGTTCTAAACTTCTTTGACCTGCGGCCTCAGGACATAGGACCCAACTCAGTGTCCAACATCTGCAACTTCCAAGTATTCTGCGAGGTTTACCTTGGAGAAGAACCTAGTCTGCTGCTCTTCAGAGAGCTTTTTTACTTGAACCGTCAGAATGAGTGCGCCAATGGGCCAAGTCTGGAGTTAGGTGGCATCTCCATCCAGCGGCGTAGGGACTGCCTCTTCCCTTACGCAGAGCCGCCCAGCCACCCCAAGGACTGGAATCTGACGTGGTTTTACTGCCAAGACACGTCGCCGGCTGACGAGAGTCCGTTGCCCGGCTTTCGCCCCTCGCGTCTGGAGCCGACTCACCCACTGTCAGACAAGCTGACTCAAGCGGAGCGCCAACCTCTGCTCCCCACCATCAACAAGATCAAGGCTCTCCTGGGCAATGGTCTGAATGGAATCGATCTGGTCCGGGTCTGGATATCGTGGCGGGTGATCCCATTGAGCCGCCGCCCCGGCTTAATGTGCGAGTACACGGGCCGAAAGGATGACCCTCAGAGACACAGCCGCAACGATCTTCCTGAAGACGTTGCGGAAGATATGACCAAGGCTCTTCTTGAACGAGAGCCTGGCAGACTGCGGGAGGACCGGGTTAGCCCCCTTCTGCAAGACCAACCCAGCCCCAGCGGTAAGCCGCTGATCTTAACATTTTATCTTCTTCTGCATATAACTTTCATCTGAACCATTTTTAAGAATTCATCATTGTATTTTTCAGGCTGATGACAAGTTCTGGCGGGTCAAGTATGACCATGACGCGCCAAAAAGGCCAGAAAGGCGAAGAAAGCCGCCAAGAAAGCCGCTCCCCGTAAGAAGGGAAGTAGGCCCACTGCTTCGGAGCTGTTGCAGCTGAGTGACAGCTCCGAGTCTGAGGTAATTCCTAAACCTGTAAGCTCTTGTTATACTTGTTGCTTTAGTTCTGTCCGCCTTATCAATGCTGTTTATCAACAGGAGGACACCGGAGCCAGTAACCCGGTGGTTGAAGAGGTAACAATACTTTCCTCCGACTCGGAGCCCTTTCCACGGCTGAAAACCCGAAGAGTAACCCGGAAAGTAAGCTTTTCCCATCCTTTAGCTTACCAAGATCCTCAATTTATTTTGAAGCGACAGGTTCATGAAAGCCGGCGGCATACCCGGACCAACAAGGACGCTGACCTCTCCTCCGGGTTACCTGATGCATCAAGGAAACGCCGGACCGAGGTGACCACAAAATTGTACCCTTTTCATCCTTTTGCGGGTGTTATACGCCAACCGCTTAATTCCTCTGATTCAAACTATCAGGAGACTTCCCCTTCTTCCGGCGATTCTATGCAGTCGAATATGCCAACTTTCAAGACCGCGCCCGGGTAATGATAACCATCTCATGTTGTTATGATCTTTGCTCATACTTTTTGTACTAACCTTTGTTGTTCTTTCAGTGCCCAGGCAAAGCTCACCAAGAGGGCGAAGAAAACCAAGTCGGCCGGAGAGCCGGATTTGCCTGAACCGGAGGTGACGGTTCAAGAACCGCCAGCTGCCTCCGCCCCCGAAGCCACCGCTCCAATCGACAAGGCACCTGTAGAAGCTTCTGCTGACCCGGAGGCCTCCGGCTCGGCTCAGCCAACAAATGACCCGGACGTGGAAATCACCCGGACGGAATTCGTTGAGCCGGGGAGGCCTATGACACTGGCCAAGTGCTCTGCCAAGGGGGAAGTACTGCAGCCCCACCGGGTCAGTCTGGATCTAACTGACTATGCCAACCTGAGCATCGGAGAGCTTGTCTCCGGCTACATCAACCAAGTGCACAAGAGCCGGGACGCAGAGGTTGCCATGGTGACCCAGATCGAGCAGAAATCTGAGGTATTATCTTCTGTCCTCTTACTTACTGCCTAGTTACTTTTACCATGCTAGCCCTTAAGTCAACAACTTATGATTGAATATGTTGTAGACTGAAGTTCCGGCTTTACCAATTAAACCGGTAATTTGTAGATAAGAGCCTTCAATACACATTAGCCCCCAAGTGCCAGGTGTCTTTGCTTTAGAAAACACTTGGGACTTATCTTCCGGCTTGCTTCCATGAACCGGAAATTGGTAAATAGAAACGTTGAACATGCATTAGCCCCCAAGTGCCAAGTGTCTTTGCTTGGAAAACACTTGGGACTTTAAATTTGTATAGCAACTGTGCATGTCATAACCCGGACATTTACACAGGCTGCTGGCAAGAAACTTGAGGCTGACCTCGCTGACCTCAAGAACCGGCTGAAGATGCAAGAGATGGAGACCCGGAAGGCAAATGCCAAGCTCGTGTCCAGCATTGCCTCACAAGAGAAGCTGAAGACAGAGTTTGACGCTGAACGAAAAGCGTGGGCCGAAGAAAAGGCCGCAGTGGTGAACCGGGCTGATCAGGCGGAGAGGGCCCTGTCAGAGAAGACGGCCGAACTCTCCGGCTTAAAGCGCCAAGTGTCTCAAATGGTTGCTGCAATCTTTGGTAAGTCATCCACCGGCTTTTATTCAATTTAAATTTTAATGCCTCATAACTCACCCTGGTCGGCGGCTTGTCCTGCTCTATGAAACAGGTTCCAGAAGTGCCAATCTCAACCAGAGTGTGGTAACCAAGCTAAAGGCCGTGTACACCCTGGTGGAGCAACTCTACACCGGGTCACAACGTGCCTTAGCTGTGGTAGCCTTATCCAACGAGGTGCCGACTCACTTGGCGGAGGTTCTTCGCCGGCTCGCCGTCCTTCCGCAACGTATCCAAGAGCTGCGATGAGCCTCTGCGAGATCCGGAGCGATCGCCGCGCTGAGCCGGGCCAAGGCTTTCCTGCCGGAGCTGGACCCGGCAGACATCGCCCTCGGCTATCCAAGTCTGAAGGAGGATGGCACGGCTTTCGACCAAAAAGACTTCGCCGCCTGCGTGAAGATCATGCGCCCGGTGGCGACTCTTATTGGAAATGACACGGATCTGACCAAGTACCAGCCGGGTTATAATGCGGAAAATCAGAGGATTCCAACCCCTCGCTATGAAGCTCTGAGTTTAATTCCGCCGGCTCGTCAGCACACCTTTGCCCCGGAGATTGACCCGGCCAGGTTAATTGACGAGGAAGCCCAATTCGAAGCGCTGAGCGGCATCGACTGGAAGTCGTCGACCTTCCAGACCTTGGGGACAGCCGGAGACTTCCACCCAGCAAGCGTCTTAACTTCTGTAGCCGGTTTATCAAACAATGCTCCACCCTTTTGGACTCGATGAGTCTTGTAATAGAGTAGGTGCAA
Organism: Triticum aestivum; assembly: GCF_018294505.1. Lineage (NCBI taxonomy): Eukaryota > Viridiplantae > Streptophyta > Magnoliopsida > Poales > Poaceae > Triticum > Triticum aestivum. Next base: position 391,039,973 of record NC_057799.1, on the reverse strand, counting down.
CAGTTTATCTTTGCCGTGCCATCGTGCACATATTGAATGATGAAGTCTATTGAAGTTGTCTCTTTGATATTTCTCCGGGTCATTCATTCTCCTTAGTCTCCAATAATTGCCTTGAACTATCCTGCATACAAGGACGAATCAAAAAGTCTCTGGGCGGCTTACCGCGCTGAGAATCATCGGTTTTAGATATATAACCCGGATATGAATCAAAAAAGATTGACCCTTAATCATGTCTTTAATATAGCCGTGATAACACACTTGGCGGCCTGCCAGCGCATTTCCGGTTTAGATAACCCGGGTAATAAGGGTGGTACCTTAACTCCGGTGTATCTGTTTTAATGACACCTATTGTGCTGAACGAACACTAGAAATCAAAACTTAAACCGGCCAAGCGAGACCTGGCTGTATACACTTTGACATAATCAGAGAAATCTTGTGATAAAGCAGAAGAACTTGGGGGCTTCCGGTTCGAATTCGACCAGAGGCCCGGCCCAAAGGGGTTAAGCTAGGATTTGGATACGATCATATAGCCCCCAGTGGGTGTGGCGATGCCAATCAAGAGGGTACCGACAGCTATGTTCTCTTTGGTTCGAATATGACCCATGTTTGAACAGGAAGCCCCCAAGTGATTTTAAGAATTGTTTAACGATGCTGATTCGAATACGATCCACGTCGGTTCTCAAAGGGGTTAAACTATGATTCAAATATGATCAGAGAAAACCTCCCAATGAGCTCGGCACTTTGCCAATCAAATGGGTATCGACAACTATGTTCTCTTTGGTTCGAATACGACCCATGTTTGAACAGGAAGCCCCCAAGTGACTTTATTACCTGCGGCTAGATTCGAATACGATCATGAGCTGGATCCTCCTGCAAGTTACCATGTTGATCTTGCAAAGAAAACACATGCACATTTGGAGGAGAAAAAGGACAGCGGTCCTGCTTTATTGCTTTATCATAATATATACATGGCTGAGAGAAATATGTACATTATGAAAGCCGGTGGCTCAAGTATAGTAAGGCCGAAGCTGAGCTATGTTCCACGGCCGACGGGTCTCTTCCTCCGACTTACGTGAATCTTTGTGCTCCCGGACGTCAATGAGGTAATACGACCCGTTGTGCAAGTTCTTGCTGACCACAAAGGGCCCTTCCCAAGGCGGGGATAGTTTGTGCGTATCAGTTTGATCTTGGATAAGCCGGAGCACCAGATCCCCTTCCTGAAAGACCCGGGATTTAACCCGGCGGCTATGATAACGGCGCAGGTCTTGTTGGTAAATCGCTGAACGGGCTGCTGCCACATCACGCTGTTCGTCCAACAAGTCAAGAGCATCTTGGCGCGCCTGTTCATTATCCGCCTCAACATAAGCCGCCACTCGAGGTGAGTCATGACGGATGTCACTGGGGAGGACTGCTTCTGCCCCATAAACCATGAAGAAAGGCGTAAAACCTGTAGACCTGTTAGGAGTAGTGTTGATGCTCCATAACACGGAGGGCAACTCCTCCACCCAACAACCCGGCGTCCGTTGCAAAGGGACCAAAAGCCGGGGCTTGATGCCCTTCAGAATCTCCTGATTAGCTCTCTCAGCTTGACCATTGGATTGAGGATGAGCCACTGAGGAAACATCAAGTCGGATATGCTCTCGTTGACAAAATTCTTCCATGGCGCCTTTGGAGAGATTGGTGCCATTGTCAGTGATAATGCTGTGCGGAAAACCAAAGCGAAAGATCACCTTTTTCATAAACTGAACCGCCGTGGCTGCATCACACTTGCTAACTGGCTCCGCTTCAACCCACTTGGTAAACTTGTCAACTGCCACCAAAAGGTGGGTCTTCTTATCCTTGGACCTTTTGAAAGGCCCAACCATATCAAGCCCCCAGACCGCAAAGGGCCAAGTAATTGGGATCATCCTCAGCTCTTGAGCCGGTACATGAGCCCGTCGCGAGAACCTTTGGCAACCATCACATTTACTGACCAAGTCCTCTGCATCAGCATGAGCCGTCAACCAATAAAAACCATGACGAAAAGCCTTGGCCACAAGAGACTTTGAGCCGGCGTGATGGCCACAATCCCCTTCATGGATCTCACGCAAGATTTCTTGACCTTCCTCAGGGGAAACACAACGCTGAAACGCTCCCGTAACACTGCGGTGATGCAATCCCCATTGATAACAATCATTGACTTAGCCCGCCGGGTTATTTGCCTGGCCAAAGTTTCATCCTCGGGCAACTCGCCCCGGGTCATGTAAGCCAGATACGGCATTGTCCAGTCTGGTATGATATGGAGAGCCGCTACCAGTCGTGCCTCCGGGTCAGGGACAGCCAAGTCTTCCTCCGCAGGCAACTTAACAGAAGGGCTATACAGGACGTCCAGGAAAGTGTTAGGCGGCACCGGCTTTCGCTGAGAGCCCAGCCGGCTTAAAGCATCCGCCGCCTCGTTCTTCCTGCGGTCGATGTGTTCCACTTGGTAACCCTGAAAGTGCCCAGCAATGGCATCAACCTCGCGGCGATAAGCCGCCATGAGAGGGTCCTTGGAATCCCACTTCCTGATACTTGTTGAGCCACCAAGTCTGAGTCGCCGAAGCACCTTACCCGGCTTAAGCTCATCTCTTTAGCCATCCGAAGACCATGGAGCAAGGCCTCGTACTCAGCCGCGTTGTTAGTACAAGGAAACAGCAACTGTAGCACATAATGGAATTTGTCACCTTTAGGAGAAGCTAACACGACTCCGGCCCCCGAGCCCTCCAACTGCCTGGACCCATCAAAGTAAATAGTCCAATATGTGTTATCCGGCTTCTGCTCGGGCACCTGTGACTCTGTCCAATCATTGATGAAATCCACCAAGGCCTGAGATTTAACAGCAGTGCGTGGCACGTATTTGAGACCATGAGGTCCAAGTTCTATAGCCCACTTAGCAATTCTCCCTGTGGCCTCTCTGTTTTGAATGATATCACCAAGAGGGGCCGAACTGACGACAGTGATGGGATGACCCTGAAAATAATGCTTAAGTTTCCGGCTCGCCATGAACACACCATACACAAGTTTCTGCCAATGCGGGTACCGCTGCTTGGACTCAATGAGCACCTCGCTGACATAATAAACCGGCCGCTGAACCGGATGCTCCTTACCCTCCTCCTTGCGCTCCACCACAATAGCCACACTGACGGCTCGTGTGTTCGCCGCTACATATAATAATAAGGGCTCCTTATCAACTGGAGCAGCAAGTACTGGAGGCTCTGCCAGCTGTTTCTTCAAATCCTCGAAGGCAGTATTAGCTGCATCATTCCAGACAAAGTTATCAGTCTTTTTCATCAACTGATATAATGGCATGGCCTTCTCACCCAGACGGCTTATAAACCGGCTTAATGCAGCGATGCGACCCACCAAGCGCTGAACGTCATTTATACACGCCGGCTTAGCCAGGGAGGTGATGGCCTTGATCTTCTCTGGGTTAGCTTCAATGCCTCTGTCAGAAACCAAAAAACCCAAGAGTTTGCCTGCAGGAACACCAAAGACACACTTGGCCGGGTTAAGCATCATCTTGTAGACCCGGAGATTATCAAAGGTTTCTCTCAAATCATCTATCAGGGTTTCCTCCTTTATGGACTTAACCACAATATCGTCCACATAAGCATGAACATTGCGCCCAATCTGTTTATGAAGACAGTTCTGCACGCAACGCTGATAAGTCGCCTGTGCACACTTGAGTCCAAAGGGCATGGACACATAGCAGAAGGCTCCAAAGGGAGTGATGAACGCCGTCTTCTCCTGGTCCTTAACCGCCATTTTAATCTGATGATATCCAGAATAAGCGTCCAGAAAACTTAAACGCGCACAACCGGCCGTAGCATCAATAATTTGATCAATACGGGGAAGGGCAAAAGGATCAGCCGGACACGCCTTGTTCAAGTCCGTGTAGTCTACACACATCCGCCAAGTGCCGTTCTTCTTGAGTACGAGCACCGGGTTAGCTAACCACTCTGGGTGGAACACTTCAACAATAAACCCGGCCGCCAAGAGCTGGGCCACCTCTTCACCAATGGCTTTCCGCCTCTCTTCATTAAACCGCCGAAGGAACTGTCTGACCGGCTTAAATTTCAGATCAACATTGAGAGTGCGCTCAGCGAGTTCCCTAGGTACACCTGGCATGTCAGAAGGTTTCCATGCGAAGATGTCCCTATTCTCACGGATGAACTCGATGAGCGCGCTTTCCTATTTCGGATCCAGATTTGCACTGATGCTAAACTGCTGAGATGAATCTCCTGGGAACAAAATCAACGAGCTTAGTTTCATCAGCCGACTTAAATTTCATCGTCGGCTCATTTTCCGTAGTCGGCTTTTTCAGAGAGGTCATATCTGTTGGGTCAACATTGTCTTTGTAAAACTTCAACTCCTCCGTTGCACAAACAGATTCTGCATAAGCTGCATCGCCTTCCTCACATTCCAAGGCCACCTTCCGGCTACCGTGAACCGTAATGGTCCCATTGTGACCTGGCATCTTGAGCTGTAAGTACACATAACACGGCCGTGCCATGAACTTGGCGTAAGCTGGCCGTCCAAATATAGCATGGTACGGGCTCCTTATCTTGACCACCTCAAAGGTCAATTTCTCCACCCTGTAGTTGTTCTCATCTCCAAAGGCCACTTCTAATTCAATCTTGCCGACTGGATAAGCCGACTTACCCGGTACCACACCGTGGAAAATAGTGTTGGACTGGCTGAGGTTTTTATCAATCAACCCCATACGACGGTAAGTCTCATAATAGAGGATGTTGATGCTGCTGCCTCCATCCATGAGCACTTTAGTGAACTTATATCCTCCTACCTGAGGAGCCACTACCAAGGCCAAATGACCCGGATTATCCACCCGGGGAGGGTGATCCTCCCTACTCCACACTATGGGCTGTTCAGACCACCGCAAGTAGCGTGGAACCGCCGGCTCAACGGCATTTACTGCCCTCTTATGAAGCTTCTGATCTCGTTTACACAGACTGGTGGTAAACACATGATACTGTCCACCGCTAAGCTGCTTTGGATTGGTCTGATAACCTCCCTGCTGCTGCTGATGACCCTGGCCAGACTGCTGATTAAAGCCCCCTTGACCGTTCTGAGGATTAGAATTTGAGCCGCCGCCCGGGCCATGAAAACCGCCGGCGCCTGAGCCGCCACCCGGGCCATTGTAGTTCTTAAAGGCCTTCATGATTGCACAATCCTTCCATAGATGAGTCGCTGGCTTCTCTCTAGAGCCGTGCCTCGGACAAGGCTCATTCAACAGCTGCTCCAGTGTCGGTCCTGACCCGCCGCCTCGGGGAGGGGGCCTCCCCTTGCGTCGCTGGTTATTGCCTTGTGCGCTGGCGTTGGCTACAAACTCTAGGCTGCCATCTGCCTTGAGCTTGCCTCCTCCTTGGTTCCCCGGGTTATGCTGAGGACCCTTGCCATTGCCATTCTTCTTTCCCTTCCCTGTCCTTTCATCATCTGAAGGGGGATCCTTGGTACCATCAGAATCGGCGTACTTGACAAGAGCCGCCATTAGTGTACCCATGTCACTGCAGTCGCGCTTAAGCCGCACGAGTTTCATCTTCAGGGGCACAAAACGACAATTTTGCTCCAGCATCAAGACTGCTGAACCGGCATCCATCTTGTCTGACGAGTGTATGATCTCTTTAACCCGGCGAACCCAATGTGTCGTAGACTCACCCTCCTGCTCCTTACAGTTAGTCAAATCCACAATTGACATGGACAGCCTACAGGTATCCTTGAAGTTTTGGATGAAACGGGCTTTCAGCTCAGCCCAAGACCCAATGGAATTTGGTGGTAGCCCTTTTAACCAAGTGCGGGCAGTCCCATCCAACATCATGGTGAAGTACTTGGCCATTGCCGCCTCACTGACCTCCAGTAGCTCCATGGCCATCTCATAACTCTCGATCCAGGCTGTGGGTTGTAAGTCAGCCGTGTAGTTGGGCACCTTCCTAGGGCCTTTGAAGTCCTTGGGTAAATGTTCATTGCGGATAGCCGGCACTAAACAGGGGACACCTCCCGTCCTGGTAGGGATACCCACGTCGACGGAAGTCGTCGGATAAGCCGGGGGGGGGGTCTGGTAAGCCGTCAATTGAGGCACCTGCTCCGCCTCTTGCCGCGCTCTGTCTTGGTCCACTGCGTGATAGGCTCCGTTATAAACCGGGCCATGGCCAGGGGGTGGGTCATGGCGTCTGACGTTGCTTGAGCCGGTCGCTGAGACCATGTGCCTGCTATAACTCGGGCTCCGGCCCGGACGGGGGGTCGAGTGGATCCTATCCCGGCTGTAGGAGTACGCCTCTTGCTGCGCCAGTGCCGTCTGAAGGAGTTCCCTGACCCGCGGGGTTTCAATAGCCGTCGGAGAGTCGCCAGCCGTGCTGCTGCAGCAACCATGTTCTCCAGCGGGTTATTATAATGACCCGGGGGTGTTGGCACATACTGAGGTGGGGCAGGGGGCACCTGGGGAGGCCCCATCACTCGTGGCTGAATAGGGGGCCCAGACCCGGGCGCTATGACCCCTGGCGGGTTACTAGACCCTGCACCTGGCGTGCTGAAGAGGTTGCGTGGATCGTAAACCGGCGGGAGCCGAGATTGGGTCTTTTGATGCCTCCTCCTCATGACCTCATTGGACGCGTTCTGATCCATCGTGAGTTGGAAGGACTGCGCCTGGATCAACTGAGTTTGGGCATCGAGAGCCGCCCTCTCCGCAGCCATCCTGATCCCTTCCGCTGCGAGGTCCTCCTTAGCCTTCACTAGATCCAATATTAACTGTGCCACCTCTGCATCATGCTGAGCTTGATCCGCCGGGTCAACCGTGGCGGTTAACAGGGCCGTCATCTTGTCCGTGAGATCCATCAGTACCTGAGCCGGAGAAGGCACCGGGTTTCCTACTCCAGCCACGGGGTTCTGAACAGGCTGTGCACCGACCATAAAGATTCCCACCCAGCTTGGCGGCTCAAATAGGTCCGGGATACTTTCACCATCGGAACAACCCATGAGCCTGCCATCTTGAAGTTGATACAACGAGTTTGACTCACCGGTGGCCGACTCGCCGTCAGAGCCGGCGGCCGTCTCATCACCAGATCCAGATCGATCAGAGAGTCCTCCGTGGATACACCCTACAAAAGCATGCCTTAAGGCAGGCCGGGCCCGGGCGGGTCGTGCGCGCTGAGCCACCTCGATGAGATCGGTGCAGAGATCCGGCTCAGGGCCCAGCTCACCAACCTTGCCGATGAAAACATGAATTCCGCCGAAGGGGACCCGGTACCCGTACTCAATTGAGCCGGCGTCGGGGCCCCAGTCTGCATCGTCGATGTAAAGCTTGCCGCGACGACTCTTGGTCATCCGGCCCACAGCGTATCCCTTGAGCCCTTCGAAGCTGCCCTTCAAGAACTCAAATCCACCGTGCGCCTGCCCCACGGTGGGTGCCAACTGTCGTGGAATTGTCACGGCAGATGTCCTCGAGCTAGGACTTAGTCGTGGAGCCATTGCTACTAGGAAGCTTGAAGGGGTTAAGCGGGACAAGGAATACGAGGGTTTATACTGGTTCGGCCCCTTACGGTGAAGGTAAAAGCCTACGTCCAGTTTGCGGTGGTATTGATTAGGGTTTCGATGACCAGGGAGCTTAACTGCTATGCCTGGCTTTCGTCGAGATTGTTCTTGTCCCTAAACCGCTGCCGGGTCGTCCCTTTATATAGGGAGGCTGACGCCCAGCAGTTCTCAGAGTCCCGGCTGGCTCATAAGAGTGTCCGGCTCGGACTCTTAACTATTCTTGCCTTACACTACAAGTTCTACCATAATAAGCATTGTAATTACGGGCCTTAAGCCATATCCGGGTCTTAAGCCCATCTCTGGCCCATCGTCTTCAAGCTTGGCTCCGGGCTTCTGGCAACAACCATATGAGTAACCCGGCCCCTCCTGGCGGGTGACTCTAAGGTCCATATCCTCAACAGTACCTCCCTCCTAAACTAATAGCAAGGCAGACATCAGGTCTGGGACACATCATTGCATACATGATAGAACCTATGGCTGAAGCATAGGGAATGACTTTCGTTTTCTCTCTATCTTTTGGAGTGGTCGGGCATTGAGTCTGACTCAACTTCACACCTTGCAACACAGGCAAGAACCCTTTCTTTGACTGATCCATTTTGAACTTCTTCAAAACTTTATCAAGGTATGTGCTTTGTGAAAGTCCAATTAAGCGTCTTGATCTATATCTATAGATCTTGATGCCCAATATATCAGCAGCTTCACCGAGGTCTTTCATTGAAAAAATCTTATTCAAGTATCCTTTTATGCTATCCAGAAATTCTGTATTATTTCCAATCAACAATATGTCATCCACATATAATATTAGAAATGCTACAGAGCTCCCACTCACTTCCTTGTAAATACAGACTTATCCAAAAGTCTGTATAAAACCATATGCTTTGATCACACTATCAAAGCGTACATTCCAACTCCGAGAGGCTTGCACCAGTCCATAAATGGATCGCTGGAGCTTGCACACTTTGTTAACACCTTTAGGATTGACAAAACCTTTTGGTTGCATCATATACAACTCTTCTTTAAGATATCCATTAAGGAATGCAGTTTTGACATCCATTTGCCAAATTTCATAATCATAAAATGCGGCAATTGCTAACATGATTCAGACAGACTTAAGCATCGCTACGGGTGAGAAGGTCTCATCATAGTCAACTCCTTGAACTTGTCGAAAACCTTTCACAACAAGTCGAGCTTTGTAGACAGTAACATTACCGTCAGCGTCAGTCTTCTTCTTGAAGATCCATTTATTCTCTATGGCTTGCCGATCATCGGGCAAGTCAACCAAAGTCCACACTTTGTTCTCGTACATGGATCCCATCTCAGATTTCGTGGCCTCAAGCCATTTCGCGGAATCTGGGCTCATCATCGCTTCCTCATAGTTCATAGGTTCGTCATGGCCAAGTAACATGACTTCCAGAACAGGATTACCGTACCACTCTGGTGCGGACCGTACTCTAGTTGACCTAAGAGGTTCGGTAGTAACTTGATCTGAAGTTTCATGATCATCATCATTAGCTTCCACACTAATTGGTGTAGGAATCACTGGAACTGATTTCTGTGATGAACTACTTTCCAATTCGGGAGAAGGTACAATTACCTCATCAAGTTCTACTTTCCTCCCACTCACTCCTTTCGAGAGAAACTCCTTCTCTGGAAAGGATCCATTCTTAGCAACGAATATCTTGCCTTCGGATCTATGATAGAAGGTGTACCTGACGACGACATGTACCTAGGGTAGGGTCATAGGCCTGACCTAGACACCCTACCCAAGGACACTGCCCTAGAGTCGAAGACATTCAAAATACAACAGAAGAAACCGACTGAGTTCACCTAGGAGTGCAATCCACTCGACCATCTACCTCACTCAGATACCCCAATTCCATTCGACCAAGATAATAACCACTCGACTACACGAAGGATCACTCGGAGATGGAAGACCTAAAGCCACTCAGGACGGCAACGGTCCGGCGTTCACTCTGTAGTCTTTAAGATCATTTATAGCTCTTTATAGCTGGCGTTACCAGTAACGCCCTGTCTTAATGTACATTGAACCATGTGTAACGTGGGATGGCTGGGGTCCTGGCGCACTCTATATAAGCCACCCCCTCCACTGGCACAAGGGTTCGCACCCCCTGTAACTCTCACGCATATTCCAGTCGACCAAGCCTCCGGGCACCGAGAGGTAGGGCTGTTACTTCCTCCGAGAAGGGCCTGAACTCGTAAACCTTGCATGCACAACCTTACCGTAGCTAGGATCTTGCCTCCTCCTACGTACCCCCTACTCTTACTGTCAGACTTCCATGATAGTTGGCGCCCACCTTGGGGCGGGTGTCTTAGCGACTTCCGGCGAGGTTGCAATTTTTCCGATCTCCATCAACATGGTTTCTGGCGGTAGTCTGGCTTTGGGCCGCGAGATCTGACTCAGCGCGCTCGTCTTCATCGCCGATGATTCCACCTGGCTCCAGGAGGCCCCCCTCGACGTCGAGGCCCTTCCCATCCGCGGGGCGGCGCACTTCCGTGCGAGTGCCTGCGGCGTCCTTCTACGGCAGCCGTCGACTCAGTATTGGTCGGCTCCTGCGTCGTCCACCCTTCCAGCTGTACACCGTCGCAAGAGATCTGGTCGATCGTGGCTTCAGCGCTGGGTGAAGCATGCGGTGGCCCGCCAGTCGGCCACCCCTCAAGTCGCGGCAATCGAGCCTGTCGAATCTCTCTACGGACTATTCGACTTGTTGACTAGTTCCGCTAAGACTCTGTCCGAGTGCGGGAGCAGCGACCCAGCGGTGGAGGTCCTGATGGTCGACACGCCACGCAGCCCGCCTGGTTTCCGTTGTAGTGGTCGCGGTCCGTCACGCGGTCATGACGAGTATCATCCAGAAGCCCTCACTTTGGAGCAAAGAGAAGAGCTGCATCGTCGCAACATGGAGGCCCTCCACACCCCATCATCGGGGAAACCTCTCAGGCTCGGGCCTTGGAGGCTGCGCGCCTGGCCACCTTGGCTGAGCGCGCACGTCTGGAGAATCTCCAACATTCACTCGACGAACGCGCTCGTCAGCAGATCCCCAAATCCAGTCGACGACACCGGCAGTTGTTTCCGCCTGAACCTCAGGTATATCACACACCAGTTCAGAATCTTGCAGCCGCAACTCGTATAGCAGAGTCAATTCAACCATCCCGTTCAGAGGCTGGTAGAGGTTTGATGCAAATTCGAGCGTTGCTTCGGGCGGAGGGGGAAAAAACTCAGCCGTTTCTTAGTCGCGCAACATGATCCATGATACGTCTCCAACGTATCTATAATTTTTTATTGTCCCATGCTATTATATTATCCATCTAGGATGTTTTATATGCATTTATATGCTATTTTATATGATTTTTGCGACTAACCTATTAACCTAGAGCCCAGTGCCAGTTTTTGTTTTTTCCTTGTTTTTGAGTATCGCAGAAAAGGAAAACCAAACGGAGTCCAATTGACCTGAAACTTGACGGAGCTTATTTTTGGACCAGAACAAGGCCATGGAGTAAAAGAGTTGGGCCAGAAGAGTCCCGGGCTGCCCACAAGGGTGGGAGGCGCGCCCCCCTACCTCGTGGACACCCCAGAGACCCCCCTGACTTGTTTTCGACGCCAAAACCTCTTACATATACAGAAACCTCAAGAAAATAACCTAGATCGGGAGTTCCGCCACCACAAGCCTCTGTAGCCACCAAAAACCAATCTAGACCTGTTCCGGCACCCTGCCGGAGGGGGGAATCCTCACCGGTGGCCATCTTCATCATCCCGGCGCTCTCCATGACGAGGAGGGAGTAGTTCACCCTCGAGGCTGAGGGTATGTACCAGTAGCTATGTGTTTGATCTCTCTCTCTCGTGTTCTTGATTTGGCACGATCTTGATTACCGCGAACTTTGCTATTATAGTTGGATCTTATGATGTTTCTCCCCCTCTACTCTCTTGTAATGGATTGAGTTTTCCCTTTGAAGTTATCTTATCGGATTGAGTCTTTAAGAATTTGAGAACACTTGATGTATGTCTTGCATGTGCTTATCTGTGGTGACAATGGGATATCACGTGATCCACTTGATGTATGTTTTGGTGATCAACTTGCGGGTTCCGTGACCTCGTGAACTTATGCATAGGGGTTGGCACACGTTTTCGTCTTGACTCTCCGGTAGAAACTTTGGGGCACTCTTTGAAGTTCTTTGTGTTGGTTGAATAGATGAATCTGAGATTGTGTGATGCATATCGTATAATCATACCCACGGATACTTGAGGTGACATTGGAGTATCTAGGTGACATTAGGGTTTTGGTTGATTTGTGTCTTAAGGTGTTATTCTAGTACGAACTCTATGATAGATCGAACGGAAAGAATAGCTTCGTGTTATTTTACTACGGACTCTTGAATAGATCGATCAGAAAGGATAACTTTGAGGTGGTTTCGTACCCTACCATAATCTCTTCGTTTGTTCTCCGCTATTAGTGACTTTGGAGTGACTCTTTGTTGCATGTTGAGGGATAGTTATATGATCCAATTATGTTATTATTGTTGAGAGAACTTGCACTAGTGAAAGTATGAACCCTAGGCCTTGTTTCTAGCATTGCAATACCGTTTACGCTCACTTTTATCATTAGTTACCTTGCTGTTTTTATATTTTCAGATTACAAAAACCTATATCTACCATCCATATTGCACTTGTATCACCATCTCTTCGCCGAACTAGTGCACCTATACAATTTACCATTGTATTGGGTGTGTTGGGGACACAAGAGACTCTTTGTTATTTGGTTGTAGGGTTGTTTGAGAGAGACCATCTTCATCCTACGCCTCCCACGGATTGATAAACCTTAGGTCATCCACTTGAGGGAAATTTGCTACTGTCCTACAAACCTCCGCACTTGGAGGCCCAACAACGTCTACAAGAAGAAGGTTGTGTAGTAGACATCAAGCTCTTTCTGGCGCCGTTGCCGGGGAGGTGAGTGCTTGAAGGTATATCTTTAGATCTTGCAATTGAATCTTTTAGTTTCTTGTTTTATCACTAGTTTAGTTTATAAAAGAAAACTACAAAAAAATGGAATTGAGGGTACCTCATATGCTTCATCTTTTTAATATCTTTCATGAAAATAAGGATTCCGATAATTGTGCCAAAATGTTAGAAGAAGAATGCATTAGAATGTTTGGCACTAAATATTTGAATGATGAGCATGATTGCAATGTTGTTAGTATGAATTCTTTGAATATCCATAGTACTAATGATGATTGCACTAGTCATGATGAAAATGTCTCTTATAAGCATGTCAACTTTTGTGGAATACATAGAGCTTGCAAGTACACACCAAATAGGGAAGATAGATTTTGCAAGAAAGGCTAGATGATTGTGCTGAAAGATTCAATATTTATCGCCATCCTTGTGAACTTTGCAATGAACATGGTCATTTAAAGCTCCAATGCTATTTGTTTCATGATCAAATCGTGTCCAAAAATTGTGATAACTTGATTACCCTTGAGCATCATAAAGAGCTTAGTCTTCTTTTGGGGTATGAAGAAATGAAACGTATAACTGAGGGTATTCCAAAATTTAATCTTGATAGATTTCTTGATTTTGATCTAGAAGAAATTTTATGTATTGTGCGGTGAATTGCATTGAAAATCCTTATATTGCCAATTACATAAAGACAAGAAAACAAATAGAAGATGAAGAGAATACTAATGAAAGGGAAGAGACTTCCCAATATCCTCCTATTATTTCTTATGATGAATCAGGTAACGAGGAGGAGCTTCTATTCAACCAATCTCATTAATAAGGAGCTCAAAAAGAGGGTTAAACCCACACATGATGTGAAGAAGAAAAAGAAAAGACGGAGAAGCAAAGGTAGAAAGGTATCCCTCCCAAATGATGTTGCTCCTATTACTCATTGTGATGATGATAATTGCTATACTATTGGTGCTATCCATACTATTAATGATGAGAGTGATTATGCTTATGATATGAAAAGGCCCAAGCTTGGGGATGCTATGTTTGATGAGAATGACATGTTTGAGAATATATTTGCTGCAATTAATGTTTGTCCCAAGCTTGGGGATGCTATGTTTAATGAAGATGATATTTTTAGCCTCCCAAGTTTTGATGAGCAAATTTATTATGATGATAGCATGCCTCCTACTTATGATGATTATATTGATGAAAGTGGGTTTGGAAGAGTGTCAACTTTAGGAAGTAATGATCCCACTATTTTGGAGGATGTTGAATCTTATTGTGATAATATGAAAGTGGATTTGGAGAGGTCATGACTTTATTTAGTAATGATTCCACTATCTTGGAAGAGGTTTCAATCGATTAAGATGAGAACAAAGTTGCTACTTATGATAATTATTGTGATGATATGTATGCTATAAAAAGTAGTGATGATTATATTTATAAACCTTTCATGATTATGAATTACCCTTTTTCTGAACTTATTCTTTCAATGTGGAAACAATTTATAGTATTCGAGTCTCTTATGATACTCCCACTATTCCGAATGAGAAGAATTTTGCTTATGTGGAGAGTAATAAAATTTCTATGCTTATAGATCATGAAAAGAATGCTTTATGTGATGGTTATATTGTTGAATTCATTCATGATGATACTGAAAATTATTATGAGGGAGGAATATATGCTTGTAGGAAGTGCAATAATATCAAGTTTCCTCTCTATGTGCTTAAAGTTTTAAAGTTATGCTTGTTTTGCCTTCCTATGCTAGTTGATTATTGTTCCCATAAATTTTTTTGCTCACAAAATCCCTATGCATAGGAAGTGGGTTAGAATTAAATGTGCTAGTCATATTCTTCAATATGCTCTCTTCATGTTTCAATTCTTACCTTTTATCTGAGCATCATTGAAATCAACTTGCCTAGCTAGGGGCGTTAAACGTTAGCTCTTCTTGGGAGGCAACAAAATTTTATTTTTGTTCTTTGATTTTTTTCTCCTGTTTACTAATAAATAATTCATATATCCTCTGTTTAGATGTGGTTTTATGTTTTAATTAGTGTTTGTGCCAAGTAGAACCTTTGGGAAGACTTGGGTGAAGTCTTTGTGATCTTGCTGTAAAAAACAGAATCTTTAGTGCTCACGAGATTAGCTGCCATGTTTTACTGGAGAGTTCTTTTAGGTTGATTCTTTTTGAAGATGATTAATAGAAAAATTCCTCAGGTCCACCAATTTATTTCAGAATTTTTGGAGTTCCAGAAGTATACGTTTGATACAGATTATTACAGACTGTTCTGTTTTTGACAGATTCTGTTTTCTATGTGTTGTTTGCTAATTTTGATGAATCTATGAGTAGTATCAGAGGGTATGAACCATAGAGAAGTTGAAATACAGTAGATATTACACCAATATGAATTTAGAATGAGTTCACAACAGTACCTAAGTGGTGATTTATTTTCTTATACTAACGGAGCTTACGAGTTTTCTGTTGTGAAGTTTTCAAGTTTTGGGTAAAGATTCGATGGACTGTGGAATAAGGAGTGGCAAGAGCCTAAGCTTGGGGATGCCCAAGGCACCCCAAGGTAATATTCAAGGACAACCAAGATCCTAAGCTTGGGGATGCCCCGGAAGGCATCCCCTCTTTCGTCTTCGTTCATCGGTAACTTTACTTGGAGCTATATTTTTATTCACCACATGATATGTGTTTTGCTTGGAGCGTCATTTTATTTTATTTAGTTTTGCTTGGTGTTTGAATAATATACCAAGATCTGAAATTCTTAAATGTTAGAGAGTCTTCACATAGTTACATAATTATTCAACTACTCATTGATCTTCACTTATATCTTTCGGAGTAGTTTGTCATTTGCTCTAGTGCTTCACTTATATCTTTTAGAGCACGGTGGTGGTTTTATTTTGAAGAAATAGATGAACTCTCATGCTTCACTTATATTATTTTGAGAGTTCTTAGAACAGCATGGTAATTTGCTTTGGTTATGAATTTAGTCCTAATATGATGGGCATCCAAGAGGGATATAATAAAAACTTCCATATAGAGTGCATTGAATACTATGAGAAGTTTGATTCCTTATGATTGTTTTGAGATATGAAGATGGTGATATTAGAGTCATGCTAGTTGAGTAGTTGTGAATTTGAGAGATACTTGTGTTAAAGTTTGTGATTCCCGTAGCATGCACGTATGGTGAACCGTTATGTGATGAAGTCGGAGCATGATTTATTTATTGATTGTCTTCCTTATGAGTGGCGGTCGGGGACGAGCGATGGTCTTTTCCTACCAATCTATCCCCCTAGGAGCATGCGCGTAGTACTTCGTTTCGATAACTAATAGATTTTTGCAATAAGTATATGAGTTCTTTATGACTAATGTTGAGTCCATGGATTATACGCATTCTCACCCTTCCACCATTGCTAGCCTCTCTAGTACCGCACAACTTTCGCCGGTACCATACACCCACCATTACCTTCCTCAAAACAGCCACCATACCTACCTATTATGGCATTTCCATAGCCATTCCGAGATATATTGCCATGCAACTTTCCACCGTTCCGTTTATTATGACACGCTCCATCATTGTCATATTGCTTTGCATGATCATGTAGTTGACATCGTATTTGTGGCAAAGCCACCTTCATAATTATTCATACATGTCACTCTTGATTCATTGCACATCCCGGTACACCTCCGGAGGCATTCACATAGAGTCATATTTTGTTCTAAGTATTGAGTTGTAATTTTTGAGTTGTAAGTAAATAAAAGTGTGATGACCATCATTATTAGAGCATTGTCCCAAGTGAGGAAAGGATGATGGATACTATGATCCCCCCACAAGTCGGGATGAGACTCCGGACGAAAAGAAAAAAAAAGAAAAAAGAAAAAAAGAGGCCATAAAAAAGAGAGAAAAGGCCCAAATAAAAAAATATGAGAGAAAAAGAGAGAAGGGACAATGTTACTATCCTTTTACCACACTTGTGCTTCAAAGTAGCACCATGATCTTCATGATAGAGAGTCTCCTATGTTGTCACTTTCATATACTAGTGGGAATTTGACATTATAGAACTTGGCTTGTATATTCCAATGACGGGCTTCCTCAAATTGCCCTAGGTTTTCGTGAGCAAGCAAGTTGGATGCACATCCACTTAGTTTCTTTTGTTGAGCTTTCATACATTTATAGCTCTAGTGCATCCGTTGCATGGCAATCCCTACTCACTCACATTGATATCTATCGGTGGGCATCTCCATAGTCCGTCGATACGCCTAGTTGATGTGTGACTATCTTCTCCTTTTTGTCTTCTCTGCAACCACCATTCTATTCCACCTATAGTGCTATGTCCATGGCTCACGCTCATGTATTGCGTGAAGATTGAAAAAGTTTGAGAACATCAAAAGTATGAAACAATTGCTTGACTTGTCATCGGGGTTGTGCATGATTTAAATATTTTGTGTGATGAAGATAGAGCATAGCCAGACTATATGATTTTGTAGGGATAGCTTGCTTTGGCCATGTTATTTTGAGAAGACATGATTGCTTTGTTAGTATGCTTGAAGTATTATTGTTTTCATGTCAATATTAAACTTTTGTTTTGAATCTTATGGATATCAATATTCTTGCCACAATAAATAAGATTACATTGATAAATATGTTAGGTAGCATTCCACATCAAAAATTCTGTTTTTATCATTTACCTACTCAAGGACGAGCAGGAATTAAGCTTGGGGATGCTTGATACGTCTCCAACGTATCTATAATTTTTGATTGTTCCATGCTATTATATTATCCATCTAGGATGTTTTATATGCATTTATATGCTATTTTATATGATTTTTGGGAATAACCTATTAACCTAGAGCCCAGTGCCAGTTTCTATTTTTTCCTTGTTTTTGAGTATCGCAGAAAAGGAAAACCAAACGAAGTCCAATTGACCTGAAACTTGACGGAGCTTATTTTTGGACCAGAAGAAGGCCATGGAGTAAAAGAGTTGGGCCAGAAGAGTCCTGGGCTGCCCATGAGGGTGGGAGGCGCGCCCACCCCCTGGGCGCACCCCCTACCTCGTGGACACCCCGGAGACCCCCCAGACTTGTTCTCGACGCCAAAACCTCTTATATATACGGAAACCTCCAGAAAATAACCTAGATCGGGAGTTCCGCCACCGCAAGCCTCTGTAGCCATCGAAAACCAATCTAGACCCGTTCCGGCACCCTGCCGGAGGGGGGAACCCTCACCGGTGGCCATCTTCATCATCCCAGCGCTCTCCATGACGAGGAGGGAGTAGTTCACCCTCGGGGCTGAGGGTATGTACCAGTAGCTATGTGTTTGATCTCTCTCTCGTGTTCTTGATTTGGCACGATCTTGATGTACCGCAAGCTTTGCTATTATAGTTGGATCTTATGATGTTTCTCCCCCTCTACTCTCTTGTAATGGATTGAGTTTTCCCTTTGAAGTTATCTTATCAGATTGAGTCTTTAAGGATTTGAGAACACTTGATGTATGTCTTGCATGTGCTTATCTGTGGTGACAATGGGATATCACGTGATCCACTTGATGTATGTTTTGGTGATCAACTTGCGAGTTCCGTGACCTCGTGAACTTATGCATAGGGGTTGGCACACGTTTTCGTCTTGACTCTCCGGTAGAAACTTTGGGGCACTCTTTGAAGTTCTATGTGTTGGTTGAATAGATGAATCTGAGATTGTGTGATGCATATCATATAATCATACCCACGGATACTTGAGGTGACATTGGAGTATCTAGGTGACATTAGGGTTTTGGTTGATTTGTGTCTTAAGGTGTTATTCTAGTACAAACTCTATGATAGATCGAACGGAAAGAATAGCTTCGTGTTATTTTACTACGAACTCTTGAATAGATCGATCAGAAAGAATAACTTTGAGGTGGTTTCGTACCCTACCATAATCTCTTCGTTTGTTCTCCGCTATTAGTGACTTTGGAGTGACTCTTTGTTGCATGTTGAGGGATTGTTATATGATCCAATTATGTTAATATTGTTGAGAGAACTTGCACTAGTGAAAGTATGAACCGTAGGCCTTGTTTCCTAGCATTGCAATACCGTTTACGCTCACTTTTATCATTAGTTACCTTGCTGTTTTTATATTTTCAGATTACAAAAACCTATATCTACCATCCATATTGCTCTTGTATCACCATCTCTTCGCCTAACTAGTGCACCTATACAATTTACCATTGTATTGGGTGTGTTGGGGACACAAGAGACTCTTTGTTATTTGGTTTCAGGGTTGTTTGAGAGAGACCATCTTCATCCTACGCCTCCCACGGATTGATAAACCTTAGGTCATCCAATTGAGGGAAATTTGCTACTGTCCTACAAACCTCTGCACTTGGAGGCCCAACAACGTCTACAAGAAGAAGGTTGTGTAGTAGACATCAATCCACAACAGGTTCGTGGTGGCGGACACAGTCCAGTCGGCTCACAGCCCAAGATCGCCTCCGCGGCGTGAGGGTCGTGGGCACCGCCAGGAGCAGTACCTGGGTCGGAACCACGAGCAGTATGGTCATCGACTCGGCCGTGATGACCGTCGTCGAGTGCCTACGCCCCCTCCGAGGGGCGGATCGTATGTGCCCCGGCAGTACGATGACAAGCACCCGTATGGCGATGAGCGAAGGATCCCAGTCGACCCAAGAGAGCCCGGGTTTGATGCAAGATCAATTCTTGTGCAAGGCCTGGTCGACAGAAACCGGGCACACCGAGAAGGACTAGACAGAGATTGTCCGATTGGTAGCAGAGTGCATGTTTCCGGGCCTAAATGTTTCAGCAGAGCCATCAGAGCTGCTGAGATCCCTCCCAACTTCAGGTTGGCGACGGGAGTGAGTAAGTTCACCGGTGAATCGAAGCCAGACACTTGGTTGGAGGATTACCGAGTGGCTGTGCAGATTGGTGGCGGCAATGATAACGTGTGGCCATGAAGCACCTCCCCCTGATGCTGGAGGGTTCAGCCAGAGCTTGGTTGAATTAGTTGGCTCCTGGTAGTATCTTCAGTTGGGAAGAGTTGGCCCGAGTGTTTGTCATGACATTTGAGGGCACTTCCAAACGACCTGCAGGGCTGACTGAATTACAACATTGTGCCCAGAAACCGAATGAAATTTTGAGAGATTACATCCAGAGGTGGACCACTCTTCATCATACCGTGGAGAATGTGTCAGAGCATCAGGCAGTTTGCGCCTTTAAGGAGGGCTTTCGGTACAGAGAGATTAACCTGAAATTCGGTCGGACAGGGGACATGTCCTTGGCTCAGATGATGGAAATAGCCACTCGGTACGCTAACGGTGAGGAAGAAGACCGACTCCACAGTGGCAAGAACAAACCAGTCGCCCAGGACACCAGAGGAGGAAATTCCAATCGGAAGCAGAAGCACAAAGCCGAACCTACAAGTCCTGGTGAGGCCGCAGTTTTGAACCAAGGGAAATTCAAAGGAAATCCTAAGGGGCCATGGATCCCCAAGAAAGTGAAAGATCAAGCGGGAAATGATGTGCTTGATTTGCCGTGTCACATACACACCAAGAAAGATGAAGAGGGAAACCTGATTTACCCCAAGCATACCACTTGACAATGTCGACTCCTAATTCAGAGCTTCCGAGAGGTCCAGCCCAGTGAAAAGGAAAAGGAATCTGATAAGGACGAGGACAAAGAGGAGGATGATGGTTACCCTAATGTCAATGCCACTTTAGTGATTTTTTCTGACATCGAGAGCAAATGTCCACTGAAAGTTGTCAACAGAGAAGTAAACATGGTTGCTCCGGCAACGACGACGTATCTGAAGTGGTCAAAAACTCCCATTACATTCGACCAGTCTGATCACCCAGCGCACGTTGCTACCCCCGGGCGGCAAGCGTTGGTGGTCGACCCAGTCGTTGGGGGCACTCGCCTGACCAAGGTCTTGATGGACGGTGGCAGTGGTTTGAACATTTTGTACGCTGAGACCCTCCGAGGGATGGGCATTCCGATGTCCAAGCTCAGTGAAAGTAACATGCGATTCCACGGAGTCATCCCAGGGAAGAAAGCCAATTCACTTGGTCAGATCACTCTTGATGTTGTTTTCGGTGATTCAAAGAATTACCGCAAGGAAAAGTTGACATTTGAGGTCGTGGATTTTCACAGTGCCTACCATGCTATTCTGGGCAGGCCTGCATATGCTCGTTTCATGGCTCGACCGTGTTACGTGTACCTCAATTTGAAGATGCCTGGCCCCAGAGGCGTGATCACAGTCACTGGAAATCGGCAGAGAGCAGAAGAGTGCCTCCAGAAGGGCTCAAAGATTGCCGATGAACAGATGGCAGTAGTAGAGATGCAAGAATACCAGAAGAATGCAGATCCGAGTGATTTGTTGCGTGCTAAGAAGCTTGCTTCAGAGTCCGCATTTCAGTCATCCGGTGAAACAAAGCCAGTTCACATTCACCCGACCAATCCCAATGCTGCTCCGACTCATATCTCAACAACACTCGACAACAAATAGGAAGAAGCGCTCATCCAGTTCCTCCGTGAGAACTGGGACATCTTCGCATGCAAACCATCTGACATGCCGGGTGTACCCAGGGGACTGGCTGAGCACCGTTTGTGAGTTAACCCAAAAGCAAAACCCATTAAAGAGCATCTTCGTCGGTCCGCCGTGGAGAAGAGGAAGGCAATTGGCGAGGAGGTGGCTCGGCTTCTGGCAGCTGAGTTCATCCGTGAGATATACCACTCTGGGTGGCTCGCCAATGTTGCCATGGTCCCTAAGAAAGATGATTCCCTTCATATGTGTATCGATTTCAAACACATCAATCGGGCCTGCCCGAAAGATCATTTCCCTCTCCCCCGCATCAACCAAATTGTCGACTCGACTGCGGGATGTGAGTGTTTGTCCTTTTTGTATGCATATTCCGGGTACCATCAGATCCGACTGTATGGGCCCAACGAAATAAAAACAGCCTTCATCACCCCTTTTGGTGTTTTTGCTATGTTACCATGCCTTTTGGTCTCAAGAATGCTGGCACCACATTCATGCGCATGATTCAGAAGTGCCTGCTCACTCAAATCAGTCGGAATGTGGAAGCATACATGGATGACATCATGGTCAAGTCACGTAAAGGTTCCGACCTACTGACTGACCTCACTGAGACCTTTGCCAACTTGAGAAGATATGATATCAAGCTCAACACATCAAAATGCACATTCGGAGTCCCAGGTGGAAAGTTACTCGGTTTCCTCGTTTCCGAACGAGGGATCGACGCAAACCCAGAAAAGGTTGGAGCGATCCTCCGAATGAAACGCCCCGTGCGTGTGCAAGACGTTCTGAAGCTTACTGGTTGTTTGGCTGCATTGAGCCGATTCATCTCTCATCTCGGTGAAAAGGCATTGCCTCTTTACCGACTGATGAAGAAGTCTGACAAATTTGAGTGGACTCCTGAAGCCGAAGCAGCATTTGTAGAGCTCAAAGTCCTGCTTTCCACCCAGCCGGTGCTTGCCGCCCAATCAGCAAAGAGCCTCTACTACTGTACATTGCAGCCACTGGACAAGTTGTCAGCATAGTGCTCACGGTCTAGCGGGAAAAAGAAGGCAAAGCCTACAAAGTTTAGCGCCCAGTGTATTATATTTCTGAAGTCTTGACTCCGTCCAAGCAGAGATATCCACATTATCAAAAGCTTGTTTATGGAATTTACTTGACCACGAAGAAAGTTGCACACTACTTCTCAGACCACTCGGTTTCAGTCGCTAGTGATGCTCCATTATCAGAAATTCTGAATAATAGGGGATGCAACTGGTCGAGTGGCAAAGTGGGCGATTCAACTCCTTCCATTGGATATCAAGTTCGAGGCAAAAAAGCAATCAAGTCCCAAGCAATAGCAGATTTCCTCTCCGAGTGGACTGAACAGCAGCAACCGACTCAGATTCACTCGGAACATTGGACTATGTTCTTTGATGGGTCCAAGATGCTGAATGGCTCTGGTGCTGTAGTAGTCCTGATATCCCCTAGAGGTGACAAGCTCAACTACGTCCTCCAGATTCACTTCGATTCTTCAAACAATGAAGCTGAGTATGAGGCACTTTTGTATGGGTTGCGTATGACCATCTCACTCAGCGTCCGTCGCCTGATGGTCTACGGCGACTCAGACTTGGTGGTCAATCAAGTGATGAAGGAATGGGATATCAGGAGTCCAGCAATGACTGGTTATTGCAATGTAGTACGAAAGCTAGAGAAGGAGTTTGAGGGGTTGGAGCTCCACCACATACCCCGAATCAAAAATCAAGCAGAAGATGACCTGGCGAAGATAGGTTCCACTCGGAAACCCATTCCGAGTAATGTGTTTTTGGAGCATCTCCATGCCCCATCAGTTCAAGAAGATCCCTTCACAGAGGAGCCACCGCAACGGATAAGTTCAACCAATCTGACTGAAATCGAAGTCCCAGCTGTAGTCGACTTGATCATGGAGGTTCTGGTGATCACCCCCGACTGGATGGTGCCATATATCGCATACCTGCTCAGGCAGGAGCTCCCAGAGGATGAAGATGAGGCCCGCCAGATCGTCCGTTGATCCAAAGCATTCACTGTGATAAGCGGACAAATTTACAGGGAAAGCGTTACCGGAGTCGCTCAGCATTGTATTTCTCCAGAAGAAGGTCAAATGATCCACTCGGGGACCTGTAGTCACCATGCGTCCTCTCAGACCATCGTTGCCAAAGCATACCGAATAGGATTCTACTGGCCACGTGAAAACGAGATGGCTAAGGATATAGTCGACAAGTGTGAAGGTTGCCAGGTTTACTCGAACCTGTCTCACAAACCTACATCTGCCATTCTTCTTGAAGTTCCCCTTATTCCCTTTGCCCTTTTTCTTGAAACTAGTGGTCTTGTTAACCATCAACACTTGATGCTCCTTCTTGATTTCTACCTCCGCAGCCTTTAGCATCGCGAAGAGCTCGGGAATTGTCTTATCCATCCCTTGCATATTATAGTTCATCACGAAGCTTTTGTAGCTTGGTGGCGGTGATTGAAGAACTCTATCAATGACACTATCATCAGGAAGATTAACTCCCAGTTGAGTCAAGTGGTTGTGGTACCCAGACATCTGAGTATATGTTCACTAACAGAACTATTCTCCTCCATCTTGCAGCTATAGAACTTATTGGAGACTTAATATCTCTCAATTCGGGCATTTGCTTGAAATATTAACTTCAACTCCTGGAACATCTCATATGCACCATGACGTTCAAAACGTCTTTGAAGTCCCGATTCTAAGCCGTAAGGCATGGCACGCTGAACAATCAAGTAGTTATCAGCTTTGCTCTGCCAGACGTTCATAACGTTCGCAGTTGCTCCTGCAGCGGGTCTTGCACCTAGCGGTGATTCCAGGACGTAATTCTTCTGTGCAGCACTGAGGATAATCCTCAAGTTACAGACCCAGTCCGTGTAGCTGCTGTAACGCCCCGAGACCGACGCTTCAGAAGACTTCCATATTTTCGTGATCACCGTGTGTTCCTTTTGGTGCTTGCTCTTTTTTTTTGCATTGCATCATGTCATCATGCCATCATGTCATTTAATTTGTAAAAACTCAACTAAGTAAATTGCATGGATCTTCGATCCATTTAAATCGAGGGAAGGGTGACTTCTCTTTATAACATATCCTCCCAATATTAGGGAGCTATATTAAATATTTCATTAATTTGGAATTCACCATAACACACTTGCAAATTATCCCAAGGCCTTTGTTATCTTAATTCTTGGTCTCCAACCTTGCCATATATTTTTTCATCATATTCCGGAGCTCCACCAAAAATCCGAACATTTTTGGACCTTCCCAACCCTCACTTCCTATTCAAATCATTTTAATTTAAATCAAATGAATTTGAATTTATATTTTTCAATCTGGCTTTTTCTATTTTCTCGGAACAAGCACATTTTTATGAGCCCGGGAAAATTGTCCGCATGCGCAAATTCTTTCTCTAACCCTCTCTTTCTTTTCCTTTCTCTAATTCTTTTCCGCCAAAGAAATAAGGGAGAGAGAAGAGAGAGACCCCCAGCCGGCCACTTGGGCCTCCTGTAGCTGCAGCCCACTAAAACCCATCCTAACCCTAGCCGGTTCCCTGTTCTCTCTCGATCCCTTGACCCCTCCTCCTCGTTCCCTTCCGCCGCCACCACCCACGCACGCAGGGGCCTCGCCCCCGATCCCCATCTCTCCCTCCTCTCGCTCCCCTCACTCGTCCTCCTCCAAACCCCGTCGCCTCCGTACCTCCAGCCGGCCACCGGAGCCCGCTCGCTGCCGCCGGGCCTCGCCTCGCCGCGCTGCCCAGGACGTTGCTCCCCTGCCGTCTCCGGCGCCGCAGCACCGGAGCTGCTCCTTCCCCGCGACACCGAGTCCCAAGCGCCGCCTCGTCTCCTCTGCAATTCGCCGCGCCTCCGCCTCCAGTCATCACCAACGGCCTGCTCGTCCTCGCCGTGTACCCCGCCACCGCCGGAGCTGCTCCGCCCGCCCGGCCGCTGCTCCGTCTGCCGCACGCTACCCTCCATCCCGGCCGTCGTCGACCTCGTCTCGGCCTCGCCCGTCGCCGCTGCTGCCCTCCTCGACGTCCTGCTCGTCCTCGCATGGGCCATGGACGTGCGCCGCCGCTGGCCTCTGCTGGACGTCGTCCTCACCCGGATCCTCGTCGCTAGCCCCAAACCTCGCCGCCGCTGCCTCCGCTTCGCCGGAACCGCGCCCCCTGCAACCCCTCCCTCGACCTAGAGCTGCAGGCTCCACTGCCATCGTCCAAGCATGCCAAGTCCGGCGGAAGCAAGCAGAAGAAGAAGGATCAAGACCCGAGACCCATGTACGATTACGCAACGAACGGTGGAGTTACACGTGCTACAAGTACCGCGACGACCCCGGGGACTGGATTCTGTCAAGTTCCTCTATGATATGTCTACCACTACTTCCACAACATGTCGTGTACGACTACCGTCGCTCGGTTTCGACAAGACAACGTGTACCACTACCGTCGCCAAGTTCGACTACCGCACGGTTACGCCAAGTTCATCTACGAAACGTGTACAACTACTTCCCACGACGACCCGTGAACGACTACTTCCTCTACATCGTTCCGACTCGATCCGCCCCGAAAACGCACGCTTCAAAGGTATAACCCCGAGACGACGCCCGTGAACGAATGCGTGTGTGTTGTATGAGATGCTCGTGTTTGCACCGTTTTCGAGAGAGGTCTTTGCACGTTCCTCGATTGCCATGCCACCGTACCGTGGGAACCCGGTTGCCGGGATCACCCCACCATCTTGCATGATACGCTCACGCCCACTTCTTTTGCACCGGTATCTCCGTGAGCTATCGGATCATTGGAATGTTGCCGTGGCACCATTTTCGTTATCGTTGTCGTGGCACCCTTTTCGTTCCACCACGGCAACAAATGCTTCATAACATGCTCATGTCCACGTTTTCATAAAATTGCTTAAAAACTTGCATATGTCATCCGCATCATGATAATAACATTTAAAACATTTAAAATTGTTGTTTGCTTTAATTTGCTAAATGACATATGGGGATTTTCCGGAATTGTTATTTGTTGTTCCGGCCTCATTTAAACTTGCCCAAATAGTTAGTTTACTTATGTCTCACCTCTTGCCATGTTAATCAACATTTAATATTGTTGGGTACATAACCGAGAGAGAACTAAATAATTGATGTGGTGTTTTGTCAATATGCAACTCGTTGCATATTGAGCTCCACTTAATTTGTAGTATTGTTTGTTGCATTTTGCCATGCCATGCCTCATTAAACCGGACATGCATCATACTTGTTTGTGCATCATGCCATGTGTATGTGGTGGTTGTTTACTATGTTGTTTGTTTCTTTCCGGGTTGCTTCTCTCGTTAGCTTCGGTTTTGTTCTGGAGTTGTGAGGATTTGTTCGACTACGTCTGTTTGTCTTCTTCATGGACTCGTTCTTCTTCCTTGCGGGATCTCAGGCAAGATGACCATACCCTCGAAATCACTTATATCTTTGCTTGCTAGCTGTTCGCTCTATTGCTATGCTGCGCTACCTATTCACCTGCTCTTCAAGCCTCCCAAATTGCCATGAACCTCTAACCTTTGTCACCCTTCCTAGCAAACCGTTGTTTGGCTATGTTACCGCTTTGCTCAACCCCTCTTATAGCGTTGCTAGCTGCAGGTGAAGATGAAGATTGCTCCATGTTGGATTATGTTTATGTTGGGATATCACAATATCTCTTATATTATTAATGCATCTATATACTTGGTAAAGGGTGGAAGGATCGGCCTTATGCCTGGTGTTTTGTTCCACTCTTGCCGCCCTAGTTCCGTCATACCGGTGTTATGTTCCTTGATTTTGCGTTCCTAATGCGGTTGGGTGATTTATGGGACCCCCTTGACAGTTCGCTTTGAATAAAACTCCTCCAGCAAGGCCCAACCTTGGTTTTACATTTGCCTCACCTAGCCTTTTTCCCTTGGGAGTCGCGCTCCCGAGGGTCATCTTTATTTTACCCCCCGGGCCAGTGCTCCTCTGAGTGTTGGTCCAAACTTGAGCCCTTTGCAGCGCCACCTCGGGGAAACTTGAGGCCTGGTTTTAGTTGTACGGACTGCTCAACCGGTGTGCCCTGAGAACGACATATGTGCAGCTCCTATCGGGATTTGTCGGCACATTCGGGCGGTCTTGCTGGTCTTGTTTTACCATTGTCGAAATGTCTTGTAACCGGGATTCCGAGACTGATCGGGTCTTCCCGGGAGAAGGAATATCCTTCGTAGACCGTGAGAGCTTATAATGGGCTAAGTTGGGACACCCCTGCAGGGTATTATCTTTCGAAAGCCGTGCCCGCGGTTATGTGGCAGATGGGAATTTGTTAATATCCGGTTGTAGAGAACTTGACACTTGACTTAATTAAAACGCATCAACCGCGTGTGTAGCCGTGATGGTCTCTTTTCGGCGGAGTCCGGGAAGTGAACATGGCTTTTGGGTTATGTTTGACGTAAGTAGGAGTTCAGGATCACTCCTTGATCATTGCTAGCTTCACGACCGTTCCGTTGCTTCTCTTCTCGCTCTTATTTGCGTATGTTAGCCACCATATATGCTTAGTGCTTGCTGCAGCTCCACCTCATTACCCGATCCTTTCCTATAAGCTTAAATAGTCTTGATCTCGCGGGTGAGAGATTGCTGAGTCCTCATGACTCACAGATTCTACCAAAACAATTGCAGGTGCCGACGATGCCAGTGCAGGTGCCGCAACCGAGCTCAAGTGGGAGCTCGATGAAGATCTTGTTCATTGTGTTGTTTATTTTCATGTTGATCAGTAGTGGAGCCCAGTTGGGACGATCGGGGATCTAGCAGTTGGGTTGTCTTCTTTTATTTTGGTTCCGTAGTCGGACCTATGTGTGTACCTTGAATGATGTATGAATTCATTTATGTATTGTGTGAAGTGGCGATTGTAAGCCAACTCTTTATCCCATTCTTGTTCATTACATGGGTTTATGTGAAGATGACCCTTCTTGCGACAAAACCACAATGCGGTTATGCCTCTAAGTCGTGCCTCGACACGTGGGAGATATAGCCGCATCGTGTGTGTTACAGCTGCTACCATCATCTTTCATCTTGGCTTTCTCTAGGAACGCATTAAAATTCAAAGGAACAGTAGCACGGGCCATTGATCTACAATAACATAGACATGCAAAAAACTATCAGGTACTATGTTCATGATAAATTAAAGTTCAATTAATCATATTACTTAAGAACTCCCACTTAGATAGACATCCCTCTAGTCATCTAAATGATCACGTGATCCATATCAACTAAACCATGTCCGATCATCACGTGAGATGGAGTAGTTTTCAGTGGTGAACATCACTATGCTGATCATATCTACTACATGATTCATGTTCGACCTTTCGGTCTCAGTGTTCCGAGGCCATATCTGCATATGCTAGGCTCGTCAAGTTTAACCCGAGTATTCTGCACGTGCAAAACTGGCTTGCACCCGTTGTATGTGAATGTAGAGCTTATCATACCCGATCATCACGTGGTGTCTCAGCACGATGAACTGTAGGAATGGTGCATACTCAGGGATAACACTTGTACCTTGAAATTTAGTGAGGGATCATCTTATAATGCTACCGCCATACTAAGCAAAATAAGATGCATAAAGGATAAACATCACATGCAATCAAAATATATGACATGATATGGCCATCATATCTTGTGCTTTTGATCTCCATCTCCAAAGCACCGTCACGATCTCCATCGTCACCGGCTTGACACCTTGATCTCCATCGTAGCATCGTTGTCGTATCGCCAACTATTGCTTCTACGACTATCGCTACCGCTTAGTGATAAAGTAAAGCAATTACATGGAGATTGCATTTCATACAATAAAGCGACAACCATAAGGCTCCTGCCAGTTCCCGATAACTTTTACAAAACATGATCATCTTATACAACAATTTATATCTCATCACGTCTTGACCATATCACATCACAACATGCCCTGGAAAAACAAGTTAGACGTCCTCTACTTTGTTGTTGCAAGTTTTACATGGCTGCTACGGGCTTCTAGCAAGAACCGTTCTTACCTACGCATCTAAATTTCTGTTTTAACCTTCAACAAGGACCGACCATAGTCAAACTCGATTCAACTAAAGTTGGAGAAACAGACACCCGCTAGCCACTTGTGTGCGACGCACGTCGGTAGAACCAGTGTCATGAACGCGGTTATGTAATGTCGGTCCGGGCCGCTTCATCCAACAATACCGTCGAATCAAAGTAAGACGTTGGTGGTAAGCAGTATGACTATTATCACCCACAACTCATTATGTTCTACTCGTGCATATAACATCTACGCATAGACCTGGCTCGGATGCCACTGTTGGGGAACGCAGTATTTCAAAAAATTTCCTACGATCATGCAAGATCTATCTAGGAGATGCATAGCAACGAGACGGGAGAGTGTGTCCACGTACCCTCGTAGACCGAAAGCGGAAGCATTTTGTAACGCGGTTGATGTAGTCGAACGTCTTCACGATCCAACCGATCAAAGTACCGAACGTACGGCACCTCCGTGTTCAGCACACGTTCAGCACGATGACGTCCCTCGAGCTCTTGATCCAGTTGAGGACGAGGGAGAGTTCCGTCAGCACGACGGCGTGGCGACGGCGATGATGAAGTTACCGGCACAGGGCTTCGCCTAAGCACTACGACGATATGACTGAGGTGTTAAACTATGGAGGGGGGCACGACACACGGCTAAGAGATTGTTTGTTGTGCTTTGGGGTGCCCCCTGCCCACATATATAAAGGAGGGGGAGGAGGAGGCCGTCCAAGGGGGCCGCGCACCATAGGGGAGTCCAACTAGGATTCCCAATCCTAGTTGGAGTCCCCCTCCTTTTCCAAGAGGGGGAGAGAGGGAAGGAGGAGGAGAGGGAGAAGGAAAGACGGGGGGGGGGGGGCGCCCCCTCCCTAGTCCAATTCGGATTTGCCATGCGGGGGGCACGCGGCCACCCCTTGCGGCCCTTCTCTCCTTTCCACTAAAGCCCATTATGGCCCAATAGTTCCCCGGGGGGTTCCGGTAACCTCCCGGTACTCCAAAAAATACCCGAATCACCCTGGAACCATTCCGGTGTCCGAATACAACCTTCCAATATATCGATCTTTACCTCTCGACCATTTCGAGACTCCTCGTCATGTCCGTGATCTCATCCGGGACTCCGAACAATCTTCGGTCATCAAATCACATAACTCATAATACAAATCGTCATCGAACGTTAAGCGTGCGGACCCTACGGGTTCGTGAACTATGTAGAAATGACCGAGACACATCTCCGGTCAATAACCAATAGCGGAACCTGGATGCTCATATTGGCTCCTACATATTCTACGAAGATCTTTATCGGTCAAACCGCATAACAACATACGTCATTCCCTTTGTCATCGGTATGTTACTTGCCCGAGATTCGATCGTCGGTATCATTATACCTAGTTCAATCTCGTTACCGGCAAGTCTCTTTACTCGTTCTGTAATGCATCATCCCGTGACTAACTCATTCGTCACATTGCTTGCAAGGCTTATAGTGATGTGCATTACCGAGAGGGCCCAAAGATACCTCTCCGATACATGGAGTGACAAATCCTAATCTTGATCTATGCCAACCTAACAAACACCTTCAGAGACACCTGTAGAGCATCTTTATAATCACCCAGTTACATTGTGACGTTTGATAGCACACAAGGTGTTCCTCCGGTATTCGGGAGTTGCATAATCTCATAGTCAAAGGAACATGTATAAATCATGAAGAAAGCAATATCAATAAAACTAAATGATCCTAATGCTAAGCTAACGAATGGGTCTTGTCCATCACGTCATTCTCTAATGATGTGATCCCGTTCCTCAAATGACAACACATGTCCATGGCTAGGAAACTTGACCATCTTTGATTAACGAGCTAGTCAAGTAGAGGCATACTAGGTTCACTCAGTTTTGTCTATGTATTCACACATGTACTAAGTTTCCGGTTAATACAATTCTAGCATGAATAATAAACATTTATCATGATAGAAAGAAATATAAATAACAACTGTATTATTGCCTCTAGGGCATATTTCCTTCAATGTCTTGGCCTCAACACATGAGTAGGTGGTTCTCTCTCAGAAAATGAATGCTGGAAGTGTAGGCACGTTCTGATAGCTTTCTCCCCGAATGGAGGATGGGTGGAGGGGTATATATAGCCTCCACATAAAATCTAGCCGTAACACACAATTTACCAAAATCGGTGGGACCGAATAGTGAAACTCGGTCAGACCGATATGGTTCAAAATGTGAACGTTAGAGTTTTCGGTGGGACCGACATGATCAACTCGGTGGGACTGATGTGCTAGGGTCAGGGTAAAACCTCAACTCGGTTTGTCCCATTACACAAACTCGGTGAGACCGATTTTGATAATGAGCAAAACAGAGAGTTGGTCAAGCAAACTCGATGGGACCGACTGCATATCTTTGTGTGACCGAAATGATTGCAACAGGCAACAAAGAGTTTGCAAGCCCATCTCGGTGAGACCGAGATCCCATCGGTGAGACCGAACTGATTAGGGCTTCTGGCTATGGCTATGTCAAATGAACTCGGTGGCGCCGGATAGATCAAATCGGTGGGGCCGAGTTTGATTCTAGGTTTAGGACATATATGGAATTGAGAAAGTGGTTGAGGGCTTTTGGAGCATATCACTAAGCACTTTGAGAAAGCAAGCCATTAAGCAACCAGCGATCCCCTTTTAATTGTATTGGCCTTTTCTATGGACTCAATATGATCTTGGATCACTAAACTGAAAATGTAAAGTCTTGAGCTATTGCCAATGTTTGTCCTTAGCATCTTGAAGGGGTTCCACACCCTCTTGTCCATGCCACGCCTTTGTTGAAATTTCTGAAATATACTAGATGAAAATATTAGTCCAACAAGAGATATGTTGACATTAATTACCAAAATCACCCAGGGAGCACTTGTGCTTTCAGTTATCTCCCATGTCGTAGGATGGCACCCGGATGAAACAAGTCCCCTGGTTTGTCACCGCGAAGATGCGGCCTACATGGCACACTGCGTCTTTGAACTTGCACAGGAACAAATCTGCTGCGGCCAACATGTGCCAGCCTCTGCCGTTAGGGCCATTTTTATTGATGGCATTCCTTATGTCGAACACCGTTGAGATAGTAATCGTCGTAGCTACGGTACTTTGTTGGTCGTTACACAATTGCTATCTTTCTTCAACCTCATGGTGGCATCATCATACGTACTCAAGCCCTGCCAATCCGTAAGGCCGATCCCAATGTTGGACAAGGGGTCTATGGGAAAGGTCGCACTGGTGTGGATGTTATGCAAAATGATGGTGGTATTCGACCGAAGGTACGCAAGCCAATCTTCGTTGGCACTAACCCAAACCTGTGCAACGGTGGGTAGCAGAGAAATTACGAGATGGAATAACTAAGTGTATTTTGAATATACTACATGATCAAACTCCATTACTGACCTGCTCATCGGACAAAATATGTCTTCCTCTCAACGTTGGCAACTCAAGCAGCGTCGCAACTGCGGCCACGTTGCGGTAGACTAGAGTCCCATTGAATAACCTTCTACTTCAGGATGCATGGAAGACCAACAACATGGCCTTCTCCCAAGCATGTTTACGCACTGTCTTAAAATAGTTGGTGTAGGAACCACAGATTCTTGCGGCGATGAGGAAGTCAACGCAGCGTGCGATTTCTCCCAGTGGATCATCGTCCAAGGTCTCCCAGCCCTGACGAGGAGGAGGGCCTCCTGGCAAATCTATGGCAGCAATGATGAACTGCTTGGTCTCTTAGGGAGGGGATCTGGCGGCAAGGAGATAAGAGCGTAACCACAGGCCCTCGTCCCTTCATGAAGGAAGTTCCGCGGGCACGCGTTAGTGGTAGTGCGTGCAGTTAATGTATATACTAGTACTGTACTATGGGCACACATTAACGTAGTGCGACTGTGGAGTTATTATTTATTACACATTAGTATATTATAGGAATACTAGCACTAGTACTACATAGTGTACCGGTTTTGAACTTTTGAATCTTAAGGCCAAGGAGCTACAGTTGCAAGTGGAGGGTACTACTGTTCTCTAGAACTATCGCTATACTATCAATGCAGGAAAAGTACACCCGTCTACTGCAGACCTGCTTGCTGCTCTATTCATGCGCGTAGCTGGCCTACTCAGCTGCTCCTCTCACGCACACACTAGCAACTTGTTCATCAGCGACGGTGACTTGCACACTAATTGCGTCAAACATGATGTTTTTATAGAGTTTAGAGATGATCATAGTGCAACTTTAGAGCCGATCCAATGTAAGGAGCGAAGTCCATGCGTGTAATGTATAAGGAGCGAAGTCCATGCGTGCCACGACACAAGCTAGATAGTCTAGGTCCAGGTCCATATTGCATTGTCCTTAATGTGGCGCCAGGCTTTTTCGGCTCCTCCAGCTTAATTGGGAGGTGCCATTAAAGATGGTACCTGAGGAAGCAGCAAGCGAGGGGCGGCTAAAGGGCGAGCTTGCAGGCGAGAAACGTTGTTGTGATATAAGTCGCCTCCCTTATCCCACGACACCTCCTGACCTGATAGCACGCGACCAACAAGATGATGGCGCGTGCGAAATATACGGGAGGGAAAACCTATGCACATGGCCGGGCTATCCGGTGCACACATATTGTGGTGCGACCCGTGCATCGGACTTTCAAAAGTCACACTACCAGTGCACAAAGAAACTTTTCTTAAAAAAACTTGAACTAATTTAATATGTATACGTATATTTCAACCATGCCACAAGAAATAAAATTATATTTGAATTAGCTTGAGAACCAAAAAGAATATGATTACCACTGATTTTGTTAATGAACAAAATTTATGTTCCGAGTCTAAATGAGCCATATTCACAACGTAATTTGTTTTGTTTGCTTGTAGAGTTCTACTGAAATATTGTGTAATGTTCTATGTGCGTATACAATTATCTTTTAATATAATATAAAAAAAGACCGCCGTGTGTTGGGCGGGGATCGAACACACAACCATGCATTGAGAGCTTGACTCCCACGACCACTACAACACAACGTAGTATTGCTACTTGTTACTAGTAGATTGTTGGTTATATATATTGGAGTATTTAACTAAAAACTACCACTTTCCAACCAGCCCTACCAAGAAACCATCAATATGCAAATTAGCAAAAACATACAAAAAATTCTTAATCCGTGGCAGAAAAACTACCAAGTGTCGATTAGGCTCATTTAGACCCATGTGGCACCTTAAGTCAACACCGCCTGTTTGACCAATAAGTTAGGCACTGTGACATGTGGGACCTACATGTTAGTCTCAAAAAAATCCCCAAGTCTCCTCCTACCTCTGGCCCGTGCACCTCTTCATCCTCGGCCACGGCAGGTGATAGCCTGCAAGTGCACAAGGTTTAGTTGTAGCCTTTTGGAAGTAAGAGTATCGATCCCAGAGGGAGCACATGAATCAGACTTTTGCCTCTTGTAAAGAGTTATGTATTCTTGTGCCTGCAGATAACTGTAGACTTAAAGCAGAATGAGGGCAGATATAAATGATGATTGATAGTGTTGTGACTTGTAACTAAATAAAATAAAAGTAAATAAAGTGCAAGGATTGTAGTGGCGGGTGAAACAACATAATGAAAAGGCGTTCCCAGGTAGTCCGGCATCCCCATTGTTATGTTTCTAGCGCACTTATGCATAAGCATAGTATGAGCGGATACTTGAGCCACTATTGATGATTATGTTGGGCAGAGCCGGGTACATTACACATTCTACTTGTGGTGGACTTTGTGCCACACATGCCACCATCATAGTCTCCACCTGAGGGTTACAACTCATGATAATTAAGGGTTTCCCCATGGACGCGGCCTCTCTAAGGGTTCTCCATAATTCCCCTGTCAATTGCAAAGGTTAGGAGTAGTAGGGTTTTACTATCACCTCGAATTACCTCTGCACCCTAAACCTTTACAATGACAGTGATATACTTCGTGGCCAGAAGACACAAATGCTGAGTGGGGCCCCTTCACAACATTCATGAAGTTATTAAACTAAGAATTCAACAGGGGATCTCATATCCACAATAATGTTTCAGATCCTACGCATACCAAGGTTCATCCATATCCCTAAGAACTAGGGGTCTACTCACACATGGGAACGACAAACATCATAGCAATGGTAATGGAATACATGGATGAATGATTCAAAAGGTACACCATAGGATCCACTAGAGTTCTTGGTGTTGCATATGATAGGGATATGGATGATGACAATGATGATGGAGTGGATGATGATGATGGCGGTGGTGATGTTGTCCCCTCTCGCGGTGAGGGACCCCCTTCTTCTCCTTGCTAATCCCTCCTCCGGATGAAATATGGAGGCTAGGGTTCTTCCTTTGGATGAGTTTCTGGTATCTCTAGGCGTCTGATCCACAATCCGATTTGACGGGGTGGAAATAGTTGATCTGGCGGTGGTGGCGGCGTGCCATACGACCGCTCATACGGGCGCTCGTGGTCGTATGGAACGATGTCTTTTTCTCTAGAAGCGCGACGACGCCTGTTCCTTTGGCCTTCTTGCTTGGTTCTTTTATGGGAAGTGATTATCACTTTAAATACATGATTCCACTACCATTTCCAAGGATTTTCTCCATTAAATGGCAATTGATCCAAAAGATGTCACCTAGGGGATTATCAACAAAAATAAGTACGCGAGCGCGGTAAAATTCCACAAAGCCTACTATGTAGGCACAAAATACTAAGTAAAATTATCACATAAATTGGACTCATCGTCCCCGAGCAAGTACCCTGGCTTGTAGAGAACAAGGTCAACCTTGTGTTTATGAGATACAGATACAAAAAGGCATGAGTCCATCACTTTTTAGAGGAACAATTTAGGAGAAAAGATTTGTGAAAAATGATAGCTCATATTCACTATGATAATGATCATGCAGGCTTCCACACTCTGTCACTTAATTTTGTTGTGGACATGCAACAACTGATGGGGAACGTAGCAGAAATTCAAAATTTTCTACGCATCACCAAGATCAATCTATGGAGTAATCTAGCAACGAGGGGAAGGGGAGTGAATCTACATACCCTTGTAGATCGCGATGCGGAAGCGTTGCAAGAACGCGGATGAGGGAGTCGTACTCGTAGCGATTCAGATCGCGGTTGATTCCGATCTAAGCACCGAAAGAACGGTGCCTCCGCGTTCAACACACGTGCAGCCCGGTGACGTCTCCCACGCCTTGATCCAGCAAGGAGAGAGGGAGAGGTTGGGGAAGACTCCATCCAGCAGCAACACGACGGCATGGTGGTGGTGGAGGAGCGTGGCAATCCCGCAGGGCTTCGCCAAGCACCGCGGGAGAGGAGGAGGAAGAAGAGGGGTAGGGCTGCGCCAAAAAGGAGACGTTCTCATGTGTATGGCAGCCCCAAAACCTCAATATATATAGGGGAGGGGAAGGGCTGCGCCCCCATCTAGGGTTTCCCCTCAAGGGGTGCGGCCAGCCCTAGATGGGGCTTGGGGGGCGGCCAAAGGGGGGAGGAGTGCCTCCCAAGTCAAGTGGAGGCCCTCCCCCTTAGGGTTTCCCCTCTCCCATGCGCATGGGCCTTGGGGGGCTGGTGCCCCTGGCCCATTAAGGCTAGGGCGCCCCCTTACAGCCCATGCTGCTGTATTGGACGTGGTGGAACATTTTCCGGACCTCCGGACCCCTCCGGAATCCTCCGGAACCTTCTGGAAGCTTCCCGGTACAATACCGAAAAAACCCGAACTTTTCCCGGAACCCGAACAACAACTTTCCATATATAAATCTTTACCTCCGGACCATTCCGGAACTCCTCGTGACGTCCGGGATCTCATCCGGGACTCCGAACAACATTCGGTAACCACGTACATGCTTTCCCTATAACCCTTGCGTCATCGAACCTTAAGTGTGTAGACCCTACGGGTTCGGGAACCATGCAGACATGACCGAGACGTTCTCCGGTCAATAACCAACAGCGGGATCTGGATACCCATGTTGGCTCCCACATGTTCCACGATGATCTCATCGAATGAACCACGATGTCGGGGATTCAATCAATCCCGTATGCAATTCCCTTTGTCCATCGGTATGTTACTTGCCCGAGATTCGATCGTCGGTATCCCTATACCTTGTTCAATCTCGTTACCGGCAAGTCTCTTTACTCGTTCCGTAACTCACATCATCCCGTGATCAACTCCTTGGTCACACTGTGCACATTATGATGATGTCCTACCGAGTGGGCCCAGAGATACCTCTCCGTTTACACGGAGTGACAAATCCCAGTCTCGATTCGTGCCAACCCAACAGACACTTTCGGAGATACCCGTAGTGCACCTTTATAGCCACCCAGTTACGTTGTGACGTTTGGCACACCCAAAGCATTCCTACGGTATCCGGGAGTTGCACAATCTCATGGTCTAAGGAAGTGATACTTGACATTAGAAAAGCTCTGAGCAAACGAACTACACGATCTTGTGCTAGGCTTAGGATTGGGTCTTGTCCATCACATCATTCTCCTAATGATGTGATCCCGTTATCAACGACATCCAATGTCCATGGTCAGGAAACCGTAACCATCTATTGATCAACGAGCTAGTCAACTAGAGGCTTACTAGGGACATGGTGTTGTCTATGTATCCACACATGTATCTGAGTTTCCTATCAATACAATTCTAGCATGGATAATAAACGATTATCATGAACAAGGAAATATAATAATAACCTATTTATTATTGCCTCTAGGGCATATTTCCAACAGTCTCCCACTTGCACTAGAGTCAATAATCTAGTTCACATCACCATGTGATTAACACTGACAGGTCACATCACCATGTGACCAAACACCCAAGAGTTTACTAGAGTCAACAATCTAGTTCACATCTCTATGTGATTAACACTCAATGAGTTCTGGTTTGATCATGTTATGCTTGTGAGAGAGGTTATTAGTCAACGGGTCTGAACCTTTCAGATCCGTGTGTGCTTTATGAATATCTATGTCATCTTGTGGATGCTACCACGCGCTATTTGGAGCCATTTCAAATAATTGTTCTACTATACGAATCCGGTTTACTACTCAGAGCCATCCGGATTAGTGTCAAAGTTCGCATCGACGTAACCCTTTACGACGAACTCCTTTTCACCTCCATAATCGAGAAAATTCCTTAGTCCAGTAGATACTAAGG
This sequence comes from Triticum aestivum, assembly GCF_018294505.1. Classification (NCBI taxonomy): domain Eukaryota; kingdom Viridiplantae; phylum Streptophyta; class Magnoliopsida; order Poales; family Poaceae; genus Triticum; species Triticum aestivum. The sequence continues at coordinate 391,001,683 of NC_057799.1, read as the reverse complement.
ATAAGTTCGACCGCTGTCATGTGATCCATTCCCGGATCACTATTGTACCCCTTGACCAACTCATGGCAAGGCACACTTCATGTGCGGTACACAGCATAGCATACTGTAGAGCCTACGTCTGAAGCATAGGGGACGACCTTCGTCCTTTCTCTTTCTTCTGCTGTGGTCAGGTCTTGAGTCTTACTCAATACTCACACCTTGTAACACAGCCAAGAACTCCTTCTTTGCTGATCTATTTTGAACTCTTTCAAAATCATGTCAAGGTGTGCATCCTTTTGAAAGTATCATCAGGCGTCTTGATCTATCTCTATAGATCTTGATGCCCAATATGTAAGTAGCTCTATCCAGGTCTTCCTTTGAAAAACTCCTTTCAAACAACCCTTTACGCTTTCCAGAAATTTTACATCATTTCGAATCAACAATATGTCATTCACATATACTTATCAGAAATGTTGTAGCGCTCCCACTCACTTTATTGTAAATACAAGTTTCTAACAAACTTTGTATAAACCCAAAAACTTTGATCACTGCATCAAAGTGTATATTCTGACTCCGAGATGCTTGCTCTAATCCATGGAAGGATCGCTGGAGCTAGCATACCTTTTAGCATCCTTAGGATCGACAAAAACTTTCTGATTGTATCACATACAACCTTTCCTTACGAAAACTGGTAAGGAAACTTGTTTTGACATCCATCTGCTAGATTTCACAAATGCAGATAATGCTAACATGATTCCGACGGACTTAAGCACCGCTACGGATGAGAAAATCTCATCATAGTCAACTCCTTGAACTTGTGGAAATACTCTTTGCCACAAGTCGAGCTTCATAGACGGCAACATTACCGTCCTTGTCCGTCTTCTTCTTAAAGATCCATTTATCTCAATGGCCTTACGACCATCAAGCAGTACTCTCAAAGTCTATACTTTGTTTTCATACATGGATCCTCTCGGATTTTATGGCTTCTAACCATTTGTCGGAATATGGGCCCACCATCGCTTCTCCATAGCTCGTAGGTTCAGTATTGTCCAACAACATGATATCTCAGACAGGATCACGTACCACTCTGAAGTAGTGCGCATCCTCGTCGTCCTACGAGGTTTGGTAGTGACTTGATCCGAAGTTTCATGATCACTATCATAAGCTTCCACTTCAATTAGTGTAGGTGCCACAGGAACAACTTCCTGTGCCCTGCTACACACTAGTTGAAGCCACGGTTCAATAACCTTATCAAGTCTCCACCATCCTCCCACTCAATTCTTTCGAGAGAAACTTTTCCTCAAGAAAGGACTCATTTCTAGAAGCAATTACTTTTGCTTCCAGATCTGAAATAGGAGGTATACCCAACTGTTTTTGGGTATTCTATGAAGATGCATTTATCCGCTTTGGGTTTGAGCTTATCAGCCTGAAACTTTTCACATAAGCATCGCAGCCCCAAACTTTTAAGAAACGACAACTTAGGTTTCTATAAACGGTGTCGTCTCAACGAAATTGCGTGGTGCCCTTTTAAAGTGAATGTGGTTGTCTCTAATGCCTAACCCATAAACGATAGTGGTAATTTGATAAGAAACATCATGGTGTGCACCATATCCAATAGGGTGCAGTTGTGATGTTCGGACACACCATCACACTATGGTGTTCCAGGCGGTATTAATTGTGAAACACTTTCCACATTGTCTTAATTGTGTGCCAAACTCGTAACTCAGATACTCATCTCTATGATCATATCACAGACATTTTATCCTCTTGTTACGACGATCTTCAACTTCACTCTGAAATTACTTGAACCTTTCAATAATTCAGAATTGTGTTCCGTCAAGTAAATACACTCAGCATCTACTCAAATCATCTGTGAAGTTAGAACTTAACGATATCCACTGCATGCCTCAGCACTCATTGGACTGCACACATCAAAATGTATTACATCCAACAAGTTGCTCTCTTGTTCCATCTTACTGAAAACGAGGCTTTTCAGTCATCTTGCCCATGTGGTATGATTTGCATGTCTCAAGTGATTCAAAATCAAGTGAGTCCAAACGATCCATCTGCATGGAGTTTCTTCATGCATATATACCAATAGACATGGTTCGCATGTCTCAATCTTTTCAAAAACGAGCGAGTCCAAAGATCCATCTACATGGAGCTTCTTCATGCGTTTTATACCAATATGACTCAAGTTGCAGTGCCACAAGTATGTGGTACTATCATTACTATTTTATATCTTTTTTTTTGGCACGAACATGTGTATCACTACGATCGAGATTCATTTTAGGTGCAAGACCATTGAAGGTATTATTCAAATAAACAGAGTAACCATTATTCTCTTTAAATGAATAACCGTATTGCGATAAACATAATCCAATCATGCTCAACGCAAACACCAAATCTCGATGGTAGAGGGAGCATGCGATGCTTGATCACATCAACCTTGGAACCACTTCCAACACATATCGTCATCTCACCTTTAGCTAGTCTCCATTTATTCCGCAGCTTTTATTTCGAGTTACTAACACTTAGCAACCGAACCGGTATCTAATACCCTGGTGCTGCTAGGAGTACTAGTAAAGTACACATTCATATAACGTATATCCAATATACTTCTGTCGACCTTGTCTGCCTTCTCATCTACCAAGTATCTAGGGTAGTTCCGCTTTAGTCACCGTTCCCCTTATTACAGAAGCACTTAGTCTCGGGTTTGGGTTCAACCTTGGGTTTCTTCACTAGAGCAGCAACTGATTTGCCGTTTAATGAAGTATCCCTTCTTGCCCTTGCCCTTCTAGAAACTAGTGGTTTTACTAACCATCAACAATTGATGCTCCTTCTTGATTTCTACTCTTGCGGTGTCAAATATCGCGAATAGCTCAAGGATCATCATAACTATCCCTGATACTTTATAGTTCATCACGAAGCTCTACTAGCTTGGTGGCAGTGACTATGGAGAACTATCACTATCTCATCTGGGAGATTAACTCCCACTCGATTCAAGCGATTGTGGTACTCAGACAATCTGAGCACATGCTCAACGATTAAGCTTTTCTCCCTTAGTTTGCAGGCTTAAGAAACTTGTCAGAGGTCTCATACCTCTTGACGTGGGCACTAGTCTGAAATCCCAATTTCAGTCTTCGGAACATCTCACATGTTCTGCGACGTTTCAAAAACGTCTTGGGTGCCACAATTCTAAACCGCACCGAACTATCACGTAGTTATCAAAACGTGTATGTCAGATGTTTTGTAACATCTACAGACGACGCTGAGGTTCAGCACACCGAGCGGTGCATTAAGGACATAAGCCTTCTGTGCAGTAATGAGGACAATCCTCAGTTTACGGACCCAGTCCGCATAATTGCTACTACCAACTTTCAACTAAATTTTCTCTAGGAACATATCTTAACCAGTAGAACTAAAGCGCAAGCTATGACATAATTTGTAAATACCTTTTTGACTATGTTCATGATAATGAAGTTCATCTGATTATGAACTCCCACTCAGATAGACATCCCTCTGGTCATCTAAGTGAAACATGATCCGAGTTTAACTAGGCCGTGTCCGATCATCACGTGAGACGGACTAGTCAAGATCGGTGAACATCTCCATGTTGATCGTATCTTCTATACGACTCATGCTCGACCTTTCGGTCCTCCGTGTTCCGAGGCCATGTCTGTACATGCTAGGCTCGTCAAGTCAACCTAAGTGTATTGCGTGTGTTCCGAGGCCATGTCTGTACATGCTAGGCTCGTCAACACCCGTTGTATTCGAACGTAAGAATCTATCACACCCAATCATCACGTGGTGCTTCGAAACGACGAACCTTCGCAACGGTGCACAGTTAGGGTGAACACTTTCTTGAAATTATTATAAGGGATCATCCTACTTGCTACCGTCGTTCTAAGCAAATAAGATGCAAAACATGATAAACATCATATGCAATCAAATAGTGACATGATATGGCCAATATCATCATGCTCCTTTGATCTCCATCTTCGGGGCACCATGATCATCTTTGTCACCGGCATGACACCATGATCTCCATCATCATGATCTCCATCATTGTGTCTTCTTGAAGTTGTCACGCCAATGGTTACTTCTACTTCTATGGCTAACGCGCTTAGCAATAAAGTAAAGTAACTTACATGGCGTTATTCAATGACACGCAGGTCATACAAAATAATAAAGACAACTCCTATGGCTCCTGCCGGTTGTCATTCTCATCGACATGCAAGTCGTGATTCCTATTACAAGAATATGATCAATCTCATACATCACATATATCATTCATCATATCTTCTGGCCATATCACATCACATAGCACTTGCTGCAAAAACAAGTTAGACGTCCTCTAATTGTTGTTGCAAGTTTTTACGTGGTTTGTATAGGTTTCTAGCAAGAACGTTTCTTACCTACGTAAGACCACAACGTGATATGCCAATTTCTATTTACCCTTCATAAGGACCCTTTTCATCGAATCCGTTCCGACTAAAGTGGGAGAGACAGACACCCGCTAGCCACCTTATGCAACTAGTGCATGTCAGTCGGTGGAACCTGTCTCACGTAAGCGTACGTGTAAGGTCGGTCCGGGCCGCTTCATCCCACAATGCCGCCGAAACAAGATAAGACTAGTAGCGGCAAGAAGAATTGACAACATCGACGCCCACAACTTCTTTGTGTTCTACTCGTGCATAGAAACTACGCATAGACCTAGCTCATGATGCCACTGACGGGGAACGTAGCAGAAATTCAAAATTTTCTACGCATCACCAAGATCAATCTATGGAGTAATCTAGCAACGAGGGGAAGGGGAGTGAATCTACATACCCTTGTAGATCGCGATGCGGAAGCGTTGCAAGAACGCGGATGAGGGAGTCGTACTCGTAGCGATTCAGATCGCGGTTGATTCCGATCTAAGCACCGAAAGAACGGTGCCTCCGCGTTCAACACACGTGCAGCCCGGTGACGTCTCCCACGCCTTGATCCAGCAAGGAGAGAGGGAGAGGTTGGGGAAGACTCCATCCAGCAGCAACACGACGGCATGGTGGTGGTGGAGGAGCGTGGCAATCCCGCAGGGCTTCGCCAAGCACCGCGGGAGAGGAGGAGGAAGAAGAGGGGTAGGGCTGCGCCAAAAAGGAGACGTTCTCATGTCTATGGCAGCCCCAAAACCTCAATATATATAGGGGAGGGGGAGGGCTGCGCCCCCATCTAGGGTTTCCCCCTCAAGGGGTGCGGCCAGCCCTAGATGGGGCTTGGGGGGCGGCCAAAGGGGGGAGGAGTGCCTCCCAAGTCAAGTGGAGGCCCTCCCCCTTAGGGTTTCCCCTCTCCCATGCGCATGGGCCTTGGGGGGGCTGGTGCCCCTGGCCCATTAAGGCTAGGGCGCCCCCTTACAGCCCATGCTGCTGTATTGGACGTGGTGGAACATTTTCCGGACCTCCGGACCCCTCCGGAATCCTCCGGAACCTTCTGGAAGCTTCCCGGTACAATACCGAAAAAACCCGAACTTTTCCCGGAACCCGAACAACAACTTTCCATATATAAATCTTTACCTCCGGACCATTCCGGAACTCCTCGTGACGTCCGGGATCTCATCCGGGACTCCGAACAACATTCGGTAACCACGTACATGCTTTCCCTATAACCCTTGCATCATCGAACCTTAAGTGTGTAGACCCTACGGGTTCGGGAACCATGCAGACATGACCGAGACGTTCTCCGGTCAATAACCAACAGCGGGATCTGGATACCCATGTTGGCTCCCACATGTTCCACGATGATCTCATCGAATGAACCACGATGTCGGGGATTCAATCAATCCCGTATGCAATTCCCTTTGTCCATCGGTATGTTACTTGCCCGAGATTCGATCGTCGGTATCCCTATACCTTGTTCAATCTCGTTACCGGCAAGTCTCTTTACTCGTTCCGTAACTCACATCATCCCGTGATCAACTCCTTGGTCACACTGTGCACATTATGATGATGTCCTACCGAGTGGGCCCAGAGATACCTCTCCGTTTACACGGAGTGACAAATCCCAGTCTCGATTCGTGCCAACCCAACAGACACTTTCGGAGATACCCGTAGTGCACCTTTATAGCCACCCAGTTACGTTGCGACGTTTGGCACACCCAAAGCATTCCTACGGTATCCGGGAGTTGCACAATCTCATGGTCTAAGGAAGTGATACTTGACATTAGAAAAGCTCTGAGCAAACGAACTACACGATCTTGTGCTAGGCTTAGGATTGGGTCTTGTCCATCACATCATTCTCCTAATGATGTGATCCCGTTATCAACGACATCCAATGTCCATGGTCAGGAAACCGTAACCATCTATTGATCAACGAGCTAGTCAACTAGAGGCTTACTAGGGACATGGTGTTGTCTATGTATCCACACATGTATCTGAGTTTCCTATCAATACAATTCTAGCATGGATAATAAACGATTATCATGAACAAGGAAATATAATAATAACCTATTTATTATTGCCTCTAGGGCATATTTCCAACAACAACTTCATATCCGAGTTCATTAATGTTTCAACCGGGCAAGCAGTTATTATTTTCCTCTTGTTCTTTTCGAGACCTTATATTCTTTATATGATGTAGTCCCCTATCATTGAGACATGTTGAAGGCTCATTTCATCTTTTTTATGATATGCAAGCCAACCATGAATCTCAGAAAGACTTAATTTACAACAGCACCATTTAATACTTAAGAAGATAAATTTCTTTGCTTTCCCTTGATACGTCCCAAACGTATCTACTTTTCCAAACACTTTTGCTCTTGTTTTGGACTCTAATTTGCATCATATGAATGAAACTAACTCGGACTGACGCTGTTTTCAGCAGAATTGCCATGGTGTTATTTTTGTGCAGAAATAAAAGTTCTCAGATTGAGCTGAAACTTTACGGAGATTATTTTCAGAATATATAAAAATACTGGCAAAGAGAAATACCAGAGGGGGGCCACCAGGGCGCCAAAAGCCCAAGGGGCGCGCCTAGCAGGCTTGTGGGGCCCTGGCAGCTCCCGCAACCCTAACTCCAACTCCATAAGTACCTATTCGTCCAGAAAAAAATTAGAGAGAAGGAATCATCACGTTTTACGATACGGAGCCACCGCCACATCATGTTCTTCATCGGGAGGATTGATCTGGAGTCCGTTCGGGGTTCCGAAGAGGGGATTCAACGCCATCATCATCATCAACCATCTTCCATCACCAATTTCATGATGGTCACCATCGGGACCGATTAATTCATTCATAGGCTTGCTGGACGGTGATGGGTTGGATGAGATATCATATAATCGAGTTAGTTTTGTTAGGGCTTGATCCCTAGTATCCACTATGTTCTGAGATCGATGTTGCTATGACTTTACTATGCTTAATGCTTGTCACTAGGGCCCGAGTGCAATGATTTTAGATTTGAACCCTTTATGTTTTCACGAATATATTTGTGTTCTTGATCCTATCTTGCAAGTTGGATGCACCTATTACGTGTTATGATCCGCGTACCCCAAGGTGACAATAATTGGGATTCTTTCTGGTGATTACCGTAGTTTGAGGAGTTCATCTATTCACTATGTGCTAATGCTTTGTTCCGGTTTTCTATTAAAAGGAGACCTTAATATCGCTTAGATTTCCTTATGGACCACGCTGCCAGGGAGGGTAGGACAAAAGATGTCATGCAAGTTGTTATTATAAGCACGTATGACTATATACGCAATAAATGCCTACATTACATTGATGAATTGAAGCTAGTTCTGTGTCGCCCTAGGTTATGACCGTTACATGATGAATGTTATCCAACATAATAATCCATCAGCGATCCAATGCCTATGTATTTTGCATATTGATCTTTGCTAAGTTACTTTCGTTGTTGCTGCTGTTACAATCACTACAAAACTGTTAATGTTAATATTGCTACTGTTACCATTGCTATCAAACTATCATATTATTGTGCTACTGATCACTCTGCTATAGATATTTAGTTCTCCAGGTGTGGTTGAATTAACAACTCAACTGCTAATACTTGCAAATATTCTTTGCAACATCGGAGCTACACCGTGAGCTGAGGGGGCCGTGACCGCCCCCCCCCCCCAACGCAAACAATTTTTTAATTACTATACGTACTAGTGGCTCCTGCAGATAGTTCAGCGGCTTAGACTTGTTAGAGTTAACCACGATGTGCTATTCCAGTCCGACATGGTTTGGAATCAATCACCGATTAGGTTAGGTGTAGCTAGGCTTGGACTAGTATAAATATAAAATGTAATCCACCCCTTATAATCACTACAAAAAATAGACACTTCCGTGATGATACGTGTTTGTCACAGTAGGCCACATTTTCTGTCATGCATGTACATCCATGAAAATTTTATGACAGAATCAAGATAGTCATACCTCTGCTGTCGTAGAAGTGTTCCATGACATTACCAAAATTATCATCAAGAAGTGTCCACTTCCATGACGATAAATCGCGGGTCATGGAAGTGCTTTCGTCAAGGGTGACCGACACGTGGCATCCACCATAACGGAACGTCGTTAAGCTATCGGGTCCGGTCTGGTCCGATAACCCGCTAACAGCCCGGACCAATGAGGATTTTCCACGTGTAAAATTCTCATTGGCCGGAGGAAACACGTGTTGGCTAACCGTTGGGACAGATGTCATCCATTCATTGGACAGGAGGCGCCTATGATAGGTCGACACGTGGCACGGCCCAACAATGGCCCATTCCGGTGAAAAAGGCCGGCCCAATAAAAATTAGCAGGCCGGCCCATATAAGGCCTACTTGTGTCAGGTCCATTTAAGCCCACGGCCCATACAAGATGTGCCAATTCGGCCCGTCAACGGCCTGTTAAAGATTTGACACCATTGCAGCCCATCGTTAGTTCGAGCCCGTTAATAGCCCGCTATATATTTGGGCTTGATATCAGCCCGATGTGGTTTCGGCCTGTTAACAGCCCATTCAAGGGATGGGCCAATTTTCAGGATGTACATCTTTCGGCCTTTTAGTGACCCATTTAAGTGTTGGGCCAATTTCCGGCCCGGTGTGTCTTTCAGCCTGTTGACGGCCCATAAATGAGTTGGGCCATTTGTAGTCGGACCTTAGATTTGGCCTTTTAGTGACCCATTTAAGTGTTGGGCCAATTCCCGGTCCGGTGTGTCTTTTAGCCTGTTGATGGCCCATAAATGATTTGGGCCATTTGTAGTCGGACATGAGTTTTGTCCTTTTAACGGCCCATGCTCTTCATGGTCCAATACCAGCCCGATTTCTCTTTCGGCCTGCTAAAGGCCCACAACACAGTTGGGCCATTTACAATACGACGTGACTTTCAGCCTCTTAGCGGCCCATGCTCTTCATGGTCCAGTACGAGCCCGCTGTCTCTTTCGGCCTGCTAAAGGCCCACAGTATAGTTGGGCCATATGTAGCCCGACCTTAGTAACGGCCTGTTAACGGCCCGTGAAATCAAATGGGCCCACCTGTTGCCTGCTTTGATATCGGCCTGTTAATGACCGGGGAGGTAAGAGGGCAGACCATTAACTTTCAGCCTGGTAACGGCCCATTAACTTAATGGGCCCACTCAAGTTCGTACATGTCTTTAGGCCCAATTAGATAATTTGAGCCCATTACGACGAGCAATGATGCACAGGACCAAAACCGATCAAGCAAAGGTACGGCATACAAGGAAAAACGTTGCACATCCAGCATATATTACAGGAAATTACATCCACTGGGCAATCAAAGATTGATGCCAGTGCAAATAAATGAACAGAACCTAACGATCTACAACGTCACAATCTGCAACCTCAGCGCGGATGACGCCCATAAGCATGTGGGCAAGTTCTTGCTGCTTTGCTACACTGTCTCTGAAAACATTGATCAGTTGTTGTTGCGCACGAATGTGCACCTCTGATTCCTCCACCATTTCCATCATTGCTTCAGCCATTAATTGGTTCACAAACATACATTTTTTCCGTTGCATTCGAGACAGAGGAAACTGAACAGATTCAGATGGCGATTTTGGCAGGCTTGTATTATTGATAGTGGAGAGTGTCTTGACCACTGCATCATAACATAAATTAGGAGGGGAACCGAACAGATTAATCAAGAGTTATTGCCATATTACCTGGCCTAGATTTATTGGAAAGAAACAATGGGGCTGCCTTGCTGTTTTCAGAGTTTGTCTTCTTATCTTCAGCAGCCTGCACCAAATTAACACACTAGCATTGCTATCATTGGCCAGGTCAGATAATAGGAAAGCAACATTGACACAACGAACGTTTGGGCAACCAGACCACACCAGCCTACACCAAATTAACACAATATGGCACATCTATCATCAGCCAGGTAAGGTAATACGAAAGCAACATTGACACGAATGAATGAATGGGCAACCAGAGCAGCACTACTATTCAGTAATGTGCATGATATGAGATAGTAAACTCATGCAGCTCAGTATGCAAAACTACCAGGCAGTTTTCCTTACAAAAATCAACATTGTCGCCTTTAATAACATTTTGCTACAACTAAATTTAGATCAGATAAAGGTTGGATTCATGCCGATTAACAAAATACATGCTGATGTAAAAATATAGTGATATTCAACAGGTACTTACATCAGCATTGGAGCACAGAGAATTCCCGCAAGATACTTTCCTCGAATACGATCCCAGTGCAGAAATTCTTCTATCGTTTAACCTTATTTTCTAAAAGAGAGATGGGTAAGAAACATGTAGAAAATATGATCAGAATGCTATAAAATTTCATGATGCGAGGATACGCACACGCTTCTTAGAATGGAGTTGACATATTTTTGCTGGACTGGAGCGGACTAGTTCTTTGGCCACTGGAATCTGCTTATTATCAGTGGGAGTTGGGTTTCTCTGTGCTGGAGCAGTATCTATGAAAACTGGAGTTGGTTTATTATCTCCTGGCGTTTGGATCTTTTGCAAAGACCTGGTTTGTAACCCTTCAGATTCTAACATAGCCGTCTTCCCCTTGCATGCCTTATATAGAAGAATGGTGCTTCAATTATAAAACATGCTACAACAGAGATGGAATAGGTACTGAAGAATAGAAAGGCATGACATATTGACATGTATTCCCTCCATCCGGAAATAAATGGATGGGTCTAGGCGTATTTCAGTTCTAGATACATCCAGTTTTATCCATTTCTGCGACATGTAATCCGGACGGAGGGAGTATGATGTAAGAGCTAGGGATACGACAGGACAACAGTGTAAAAAACACTACTTGAATGTAAAACTGTATGCTAGCGGAATACATTACAGAAAAACACTAAGGCAACATATGCGTGTATGATTGGGAAACTAAGATGGCATTGCAAGAGACCACTAGAACAACACTTCAATGTAAAAAAGAACATGGTATGGTAGACAGATGAAGTACATACTGATGAATAACAATGCATAAGATATTGAGAAGCATGATGTCCAAACTAAGCAGATGGCATTGCGATAGAGTAGAATGACAGTACTTGAATTTGAAAACATGTTATCATTAATGGAATAGGTACTGAAAAACAGGAAAGCATGCCATATTTACATGCATGATCAGCAGGCGAAGCACAAGCCATTGCAACAGAGTAGATGCACTCCAGGACATTATATGCATGTTGTACCCATATCAAGGGCCAAGTTAGAGCAAGGACCTTATGGGGTGAATAGGATTCATCATCTTTCTGCAAGTCTTGTGAAGAACTGCCTTTACATGTTCCATCATATTGGGTATCATTGACGTCAAGTTTGTTGGCCATTACATTGCTCCTTGAGGTTCTTGTGGATAAATCAGTGTGTGCAATTATATCTGACATGCATGGAAGACAACTAGTAGTTAGATTTATGTAATGAGTGCCTGTAGGAGACGACATAAATAGTAGGACTGGGGTTAACTAGCAGCAACGGGTCTCAAAAACTAAAGGGAGAACATAGATGAAAGATATAGAATATGTATCGTTTGTATTCGAGATTCACTAGATGGCACACAAAAGTATTAAGGAACAACATAGGTTATACTAGAAGTGGTATAATACTATAATCACCAGCCTGTGGGTCTGTGGGATAGCATTGGCTGATGGATGATAACTATGGAACAACGTAACCTAAAGAACAAGTCTTTTAGCTGAATTATGGAACAACGTTAACTCCTGAACAAGACTCGTAAGAGATCAGCATGAATATACAATGAAATGTGATAATCTATTTTCAATGCTTAGATGAATAACAAAGCCATAAATGTTGCACACAAGTAAGATGAGGGTACAACCTATCTGGCCGCCATCCATAGGAGTGAGCATCATGTGCTGACTTGTCGATGGCCCTGCAGTTGTTGTGGCTGTCCATGTCGGGCACACGCATTCGATGCAGGGAACTGTTGAGTGGGGACTATAGCTCCCTTCTGGTGCATGCTTCCCTTGTTGGAGCAGCTGCGGTGAGTCGGAAGACGGTGTGGCTAGAGATGCAGAAAACGCATAATGTTAAGAACGACACATCTCTCTGATCTGAAGAAATACCCTAAGAGATCAACAACAAGGTACGAGAGAGGTCACACGTCTGTTGACTGAAGACTAAATTGGGGTCACATGATTTTATTTTATTTTGGTACTGTCCGATCTACGCCGGATGGCTTGATGGCCGTCTTGTGCCTCCCGGCTGACACTGTTCGGAATCTTCCCCGAAGAGCCAACGACCACCGGCAGAGCAGCCCGCCTCCACCGTCCGTGGCCCCGACCAAAACCCCGCTCCCCGCCCCACCGCACTGCCGTGGTTGCGCTGCCCCCGCGCCAATCCACAAAGACTCGCCGTCATCCAGATCTGGCGGCGGCACTACCTTCAACCCACGCAACTCTAAGATAGCCATCTAAGAGCTGCTTCCGTGGCGAACTTGCGCCCCCGCACCCTTACGTTAGACACCAGCCAACCGACAGCCTAGGAGCTCCGCCGGCTCGAGGGGCGCTGCTTCCCATTGGGAATCGATTGGCCCAGAATAAAAATTCAGACAACTGTCGCCTAAATAAAGTGATTTGAGATGAGGGTGCGACCTATCTGGCAGCCCGGTGAAGTAGGCAGCTCCAGCTGCCTAGTCGGTGAGGCCGGCGCGGTTGCGGTGGCTACCGGCGGCAGGGAAGTAGAGATGTCGCGATGGTCGACGGCTACGGGGAAGAAGCACCGGGGCTCTGGATGGTTCCAAAGTTGGAGCCACTCCGGCGCCGTGAACAACGGCGGGGGTGAGTTGGCTCCGGTTCGGTTCACGTGGCCGTCGTCGAGGTAGCTCCGGCAGCACGGAGTAAGAGGCACATGGCCCAGTGCACGACGGCAAATGGACAATGTCTTTGGGATTAGAGAGGAGGGCGGCTGTGAATTTGGTGCGGTGGGGGGCGCCATGGAGGAGGGGCTGAGGTTTCGTGGCTCGGGAGCTTCCGGGGAGAAGGTGATTTGGCGCCCATGAGGTATGAATGGGGAATTGGGCGGGGGAACCATGTCTTACGGACGCATTTGTCTGAAATGTGGGGGGGGGGGAGTTACAGTTCTACCCCTGCCTTTAGGCTTCTCGGCTTGGGTCTGTGTACTGAGGGTCGGGGATAGTAGAGTAACTTTGCTTCTCCCAAATAGTGGGCGCGAGCGATTTCGGGCAAGAAGGGTGTGTTTTGAAATATACTGGGCGCGAGCGATTCCGGGCGAGGAGGGCGTGTTTTTGAAATATAGTGGGCGCGAGCGATTTCGGGTGAGGAGGGCGTGTTTTGAAATATAGTGGGCGCGAGCAATTTCGGGCGAGGAGAGCGTGTTTTGAAATAATGGGCACGAGCTATTTCGGGCAAGGAGAGGGTGTTTTGCCGACCATGGTTTATTAATTATTCGGCACATGTCATTTCGGCCAAGGAGAAGGTGCGCTTGGATGAAGTTACGAACCTACCCTTGATGTATAACGGGCCAATTGATGCGTGTCCCACATAGGCTGGTAATTTCGCGTCTCCCATTTATTTGCTCGGGCGAATTCCACCGAGCAGAGGGTGTTTAACGGTTCGTTCAAATTTTGGGAGAACGAGCATCCACGTCTACCTTACCAAGTCGATTCGAATCAAATTTTGAAATATTAGCTTGCTACTTATTTTTTAGATGGAGAGATGATGCTCGCGGGTAATGTGTTTTTACATGCTCGTTGCTAGCGATTTACTATATGACAAATAGTTGACCCACTCAAAAACGGGAATCAAACCCAAAATGAAATATCTTGATTCAATGAAATAGCTCATTCACCAGGTCAAAATAGTGAACTAAATCCAAAATTAAACACCTCAATCGAGTAGCATGTTGTACAGTATTATAGTACTCCATGAACATGTTGAGAGTCAAATTAATGAACTTGTTTGATATACGCATATCTCCGTTCATGTGTGGATTGCAGACAACATGTTCTCCAATTTAAATATTTGAATGCAAGTTTATATCGAAACATGGTTTATATCAGTCTTTGATGCATAAAATGCGACCTCCCCCTCTCCCGGACTCCTGCTCTCTCTCTCCCGCCGACAATCTTCAATTCTGTCACACGCATCCAACACACAAACCTTGTTGGTCCCTCTCCCTCTCTCTCCGTCTCTCTCTCTCTCTCTCTTTGTGTGTGTGTGTGGGGGGGGGGGATCTTTCTAGTTCGCATGCATATATACTCCATCTATAGGTCTCTCTCGCACACTATGTATGATTCTAGTCCAAGCTAAATATCTTGGGTGCACTCATTGTACGCACACAAATTCCTTGGCTCGTTCCCGTAATTCTCTCACGCACCACTCTGTCGTCTCGGAGCTCTTCCCTCTCTCTCTGAAACTCTCCATCTACCTAGGTCACACATAAACATGCATATCTCACTCGCACTCGATAGACCCATCAAAAAATTTATCTCTCTCCCTCGTTCTCTCTCCATCTCACACGCACACACACACAATCTCATGCCTAGCCAAGTATGATGGTCTCTCACTCAAATGTAGGGCATCTTTCTATCTCGCACGCACCTCCCTCGATCTCCCACCCATATAAGTCCCCTCACGATCTCGAGGGGATCTCTCTATCACAAACACACCCTCTCTCCCTCCACATGCGTCCATGTTCTCCATGTGTCCCTCTTGACCTTTGTTCCTTGTTGGCCAGACCTCTATTGGACATGTGCTATAGGGGTGTCTCTCTCCGTTGCAAACAATCACGCACTAGCCATCTTTGTGTATCTCCTCACCTCGCTTGTCTATCTCGGAGATGCATGTGTTTGCATAAGAAACAAAAAAACACACACACTCTCTAATTTATCATTTGTTGTCCCTTTCTCTTTCACACACATACTCTTTTTGCACACTCACTCATTCTCCTTCACACACATGTGACGCCCGGGTAATTAAGCTACAGTAATCCCACGCTAATGGTGCCACGTTACCTCCGTTACAGTTGCTAATCTTTCGTTAGTTCAAACCGATTCAAAAATCAATTAAAAATATGGCAAACAAACAAATGTCTTCAAACATTGAAACAAAAATGTTCGGGCAGTGCCAAAAATGGCATAGGTAATTATAGTGCAGCAAACACCTTTTTAGAAAATGCATGAATACATTAAAATGAAATAAAACAGAAAAGAGAAATAAATAAAAGAAAAAGCAAAACAGAAAACAAAATAAAAGAAAAGAAAAGAAGACCCCCAGGTCCCGATGGGCCTCGGCCCATCCCACCCCAACCGGCCAGCCCACCCCAGCCGGCCAGCCCACCCCAGCCGGCCCAGCCGCGCCTGCATAACCTCCCACCCCTGGAACCCTAGAGCCCGCCGACACACCCACTCCCCCCCGCACGATCCCCTCGATCCCCCACCTTTTCCTCTCACCCCCCCGATCTGGATCGGGGCACCCGAGCCCGCCGCCCCGGCGCGACCCCCCGACCTCGCCTCTCCCCCCCGACGGCAGCCGGCGCCCCCGTCGCAGCTCGCCGTCGTCCGTGCCCCGTCGAACGTCGCCACCTCGCCGGACCACCGCGTCGCCGCCCGTCGCCGCCTTGTCCTCCACCTCCCCGACGGACGCCTCCCCCGACCTCCTCCCCACCGGTGCCATTGCGCCTCACCGCCGAACTTCCCTACAATGGGGGTGAGAACCCCATCCCCTGCTTCCCTCTCCCCATCGTCCCGCACGTCCATCGCCGCGCTCAGCGCGCCGCCGCCCCTGTTCCCCTGTCTCGCCCGTCGTTTCGCGCCTCTGCTGCCGCTGCTCGCCCGTCCACAGGGCTGTTGCTGTGCCTGGGCGTCGCGCGTCGCCACACCCCCCCTGTGCACTCCGCTGGCGCCGCCGCACCCCTTCCCCGCTCGCTCCATGCCCCGTGTCCGCCCCGCCCAGCGCCCGCTGACCAGGCTCCGGCCACGGCCTCGCCCACAGCCGTGTGTGCGTGTGCGTGTGTGTGTGGCCGGTTGTGCTCCTGACCACTAGGGCCCAGCCTCTGGATAAGAATGAAAAACAAATGAACAAAAATAAGTGATAATTAAAATATTTAGTATGTTAATTAATTAGTTAATTAGGTAATTAGCATAATATAACCCAGTGACAGATGGGCCTCACAGTTAATTAAGCAAGTTTTCCTAAACTACTAAAGTTATGAGTCAATGAGAGTGGGACCCACTTGTCAGGTTGACCAGGTCAACGGTCAATGCTGACTGGGCTGTTGACTTTGACTGGCCCCACCAGTCAGTCTCTGCTGACTGGGTAGTTGACCAAGTCAACCGGGCCTACTGGTTAGCCACACAAGCCCTTCTCTAGGTACACTTCTGCGTACCCATAGCAATTTAACATTTAATTTTTGAATTAAAACAATTTAGAAAGTGTTTTAAAAACTTTAAAAATTAATATAAAATAAACCGTAGCTCGGATGGAAAAACTTTGTACATGAAAGTTGCTCAGAACGACGAGACGAATCCGGTTATGCAGCCCGTTCGTCCGCCACACATCCCTAGCATAGCGAACACGCAACTTTCCCCTCCGTTTCATCTGCCCGAAAACGCGAAACACCGGGGATACTTTCCCGGATGTTTCTCCCCTTCGCCGGTATCACCTCTTACCGCGTTAGGGCACACCTAACACCGTTGTTTGCTTTGTCATGCATCGTTATGCATCTGTTTGCATTGTATTCATTGTTTCTTCCCCCTCTTCTCTCCGGTAGACTACGAGACCGACGCCGATGCTGGTGCCCCGACCGACTACGCTGTTGACGACCCCTCCTTCTTGCCAGAGCAATCAGGCAAGCCCCCCCCTTGATCACCAGATATCGCCTATTCTTCTCTATACTCTTGCATTAGAGTAGTGTAGCATGTTACTGCTTTCCGTTAATCCTATTCTGCTGCATAGCCTGTCTTTGCCACTACTGTTGTTACCTTTACCTGCAATCCTACATGCTTAGTATAGGATGCTAGTTTTCCATCAGTGGCCCTACATTCTTGTCCGTCTGTTGTGCTATACTATCGGGCCGTGATCACTTGGGCGGTGATCACGGGTATATACTTATATACTTTATACATGATACATGTGGTGACTAAAGTCGGGTCGGCTCGAGGAGTACCCGCGAGTGATTCACGGATTGGGGGCTGAAAGGACCTTTGTCCCGACGGCCCTCTGGGTGGATCTTTGTGGCGGAGCGACAGGGCAGGTTGAGACTACCTAGGTGAGAGGTGGGCCTGACCCTGGTCGGTGTCCGCGGTTACATCAAATAACACGCTTAACGAGTTCTTGGTATTTGATCTGAGTCTGGCCATTTGGTCTATACGCACTAACCAACTACGCGGGAACAGTTATGGGCACTCGACGTCGTGGTATCAGCCGAAGCCTTCGTGACGTCAGCGACTGAGCGGCGCGCGCCGGATTGGACTGGAACGCCTACTAGGCTAGGTCTGCTTCCGGCCGCCCTCGCAACGTGCAGGTGTGCAATGGGCGATGGGCCAAGACCCCTGCGCCATAGGATTTAGACCGGCGTGCTGACCTCTCTGTTGTGCCTAGGTGGGGCTGCGACGTGTTGATCTTCCGCGGCCGGGCATGACCCAGGAAAGTGTGTCCGGCCAAATGGGATCGAGCGTGTTGGGTTATGTGGTGCACCCCTGCAGGGAAGTTTATCTATTCGAATAGCCGTGTCCCTCGGTAAAAGGACGACCCGGAGTTGTACCTTGACCTTATGACAACTAGAACCGGATACTTAATAAAACACACCCTTCCAAGTGCCAGATACAACCCGGTGATCGCTCTCTAACAGGGCGACGAGGAGGGGATCGCCGGGTAGGATTATGCTATGCGATGCTACTTGGTGAACTTACCATCTACTCTCTTCTACATGCTGCAAGATGGAGGTGGCCAGAAGCGTAGTCTTCGACAGGATTAGCTATCCCCCTCTTATTCTGGCATTCTGCAGTTCAGTCCACCGATATGGCCCTTTACACATATACCCATGCATATGTAGTGTAGCTCCTTGCTTGCGAGTACTTTGGATGAGTACTCACGGTTGCTTTTCTCCCTCTTTTCCCCTTTCTATACCTGGTTGTCGCAACCAGATGCTGGAGTCCAGGAGCTAGAGATCCCGAGGATGATTCTACGTGGAGTTCGGCTTCGAGGAGTAGTTAGGAGGTCCCAGGCAGGAGGCCTTGCCTTTTCGATCGTTGCTACTTTTGTGCTAGCCTTCTTAAGGCAATCTTGTTTAACTTATGTCTGTACTCAGATATTATTGCTTCCGCTGACTCTTGTGTTTTCGAGCTTATGTATTCGGGCCTTCGAGGCCCCTGGCTTGTAATATAAAGCTTGTTTTATTTTAATTTGTGTCTAGAGTTGTGTTGTGATATCTTCCCATGAGTCCTCGATCTTGATCGTACACATTTGCGTGTATGATCAGTGTACGATTGAATCGGGGGCGTCACAAGTTGGTATCAGAGCCGACTGCCTGTAGGAATCCCCCTTCCACACTCCTTGGCCGAAGTTGAGTCTAGTCAGTGAAAACTGTTTTACTAACATGGCTGTGTGGCTTACGAGCCCACGTCGCCATTGGGTGGTAGTAGGATCTTTTATTCCTCAACCTATACTCTGGGACTCTGACATCTCTTCTATTCGGGTTAAACGATTTTACTAACTCTGACTGTAGGTTCTCGACAATACTTTCTCCCGGAGAGCCCCTTATTACAGATGATCGTCTGCTGCACCAGAAGGATCCGAAGATACTCTCCGATGTTCTCTTGAGACTTTATGGTGTCGCTTTTTGCAATTCCCTTCCATCGATAAACCCCTGTGGATAACCATGTATACTCGCCATTCATACAATGCTTCCCAGTTGATCTTGTTATTACAAGATACCCCGAAATTCTCTTTGTTGCTCCGAGAATCCTTTGAGCTTACTGCCTTGCTGTTCTTTGCCACATGAATACCACTATGGATAATTTCTAGCACTCACCGGATATTTGCTCATCCCCAGTTGATTCATGTATTTCACAAAAGTCTTCAAAATACTATTTGAACTTCCGAAATCCTGAGTAGCCTATTGCTCTTGAAATTCTTACTTGCTTGCATTATAGTTAATCCCATAAGTCTATAATCTTATTGGCATCTCTTGTCATTATCATTTTGGGTCCGTTGATTCAATTTGTTGCGAATGCTCGCAATCCTCAATCAGATCCTAGAATTCATCCTTCCGGCTCAGACGTCATTTTAAACGTGAGCTGGATCTCGACCAATCAAATTGCCATCAATTGTACCCCTAAGCCTACTCAACTTATCCATCATTGATCAAAGCATTGCTTCTGATCCCCTGATTTGGAAATCATAATTCTTTTGCATTTGAACTTTGAATTAGTCAGTTGTTTCTATAATCAGATCTCCTTGCATTCTTCTTCCTCTGGTTGAGTACCGATGCTCACATCAGATCCCTTGTGGACCATCGGTTCCTTTGTTGGATTTTATCCGACAGTGTCCTTCATATTGAATAACCTTGTGAGCCTTTCCATGGGTATATAATGCCTTTGGTAAATTGTATCATCTGCTTTTGAACAATGCTCTACTTTCGAGCTTGTAATATTTACTCCGAAGTTTGTGGTATATGTTCCTAAGATGCCCTGATGGGTTGAACCTACGCCTTCCCTAATCCGTGTGAACCCGAAAGATTACACGGGTCATACTTATCTGGTATTGCACCAGGTAAAAACTTTCAACAACTAATGTCATTTTCGAAATACGAGAGGTGAATGAAAGGTTATGCGTTGAACAAGTGGGAGTCGACCTTGAACCCTGTGTTCATGCCCATGGACACGATGTATACCTTATCATGGAAGCTTCTCTTAAAATAATTATCCCCTTGTTATAAGTTCATCTGGTATCCGTGGACGTGGTTCCGACCATGTTTCTCCTTGATTCCGTTTCTCGTGCAAGTTTGAGCACTTGTCTTCTGCAGAGCAATACCCTAGTCCAACCTCTACCTTGATCTGTCGTCGAGTATTACCCCATGGTATCTCGAGATTATCATGGAACTGCATAACTTCTTATGAGTTCTTCATCAAGTGCTACATTCTCACTGATTCCAATTTTCCACGGGCTCTGAGTTATTAGTCACTCGAGAACACCGATAAGTGAATCGATTCCGCACTCCGATTCAATAACTCTAAGTAATTCTTGTTGCTTACGAGTTTAATAATCCTTCAAGTCATTCCTAGCCTTATCGGCTATATCATTATCGTGCAAACTTTTTAACTGTGCTACCCGGTCCTTCCCAGAGCACAACTTTCAACGATGAGCTAAGCTTATGTCGATCTCCCTTGTCTTATCGTTTCACCTCGAACGGCAAGCTTGATTCCTAGTTGGTGTTGTATCCTTAGTTCTAATAATCTTTTGCTGCATCACTCCTTCTGATTGAGCAGGCGCTGTTCGATTACATCTTCATGAAACCTCTCGGCAAATGTGTCGTGATCATCATCTACATTCTGAGCTCTTCTAAGATATCTATCGAATTCTTGATGAGAAATACCTCCTTGCCCCTTGATGGTTTGTGTTATCATCGGCAACGTTATTGCCCCCCCTCCAATTCAGACTTGATCATGTTATGGAGCTCTTTCCTATCTAGCTTATGTTATGTTCTACATTGAAGTATTATTGTCCTTCATATCAAGGCCGTTGTGAGGATTGCTCCACCTCTTAAGAATTCCTGATATAGTAATACTTCTCGCCATCTCCATTCATTTCCAGGTTCACGTGTTGATTCTAACCGGGATACCAACAGGTGAACTGTGTTGTTCGGATTCTAAAACTTCTAGCAACCCTATTGCTTTGAAATCAATGGCCGATTTCATTCTAAGTCTTTTGGTTATCGAGTCACCATTCTAACATTGATCATGCTACCTAAACCCATATTTTGGGTGTACTTTTCAACCAATGTTTAATTATGTATGTTTTTCTCGAGCATACACCATTATACCATTTGATCTGGCAAATGTTATCCCCATGTTCACATAATTGTGGAAATCCATCTGTTTGGAAAATTGGATGATTTGTCGTCGAGTTCATCAGCCACCTCCTCTTCCTCTCCTTGGTTTAATGATGAACTCTTGTTTCGGAACTCGCTTCCATAGTTCGTTGCCCGAGAATCTTACAATGTCATCTCGACAATTTGTGTTGAACCTTTTCTTCTCAGACATCCCGAGCCTGAGGTACCCTGACACCAATCAGATCTGAATCTCGGTCAGATATGATGGTTGGAATATATTTCCAAGAGTTAAACATTGGTCTTTTATATGACCCGGTAAGATGATCTCATGCCCAACACCCCTGGCCGTAGGACCTATTATTATAGTTTCCTTTTTAGCAAGGTTATCCATTATTCCCTGAGGAAATTGTAAGGCTTATTCTACAAGTTGTTCCTGATGGATCCTTTGAGTATCCAAGATCTGACCTTTACCTGATGACCATGTCAATGCTATCTCGAAGCATGTCTGTGGTACTCCGATTTTCAATAAGAGCATTTGAAGAACAATGCTAAATTTTCTTTGTCCATTATCCAATCACCGTTGTATGGGTGATGTCATGAAATTTCTCTCCCCTTACCTAAAGGGTTTTCTACTTCTATCCAATCATGGATATCATGCTCTGCTTACCCTTGGGAAGGATATACCCCTAAAATATGTGTTTAAACACATTTTCCTTTCCATTGTTCTGTAATCTGATAACACCTTTTCCTTTCCATTGTTTTCTTTAACCTTTCTGGTGATCATTATGATCTAAGCAGTATTAATCCCCTGCTTATGTGAACACCTCGGTGTACAACCCTGTGAGTAAGACCCCGTTACTTTTGTTGATGACATTTCGGTAACCGCCGATGGACGAGAACTTTGCCTACTGGTCCGCCTCGTTTCAACGAGCAGGAAAATGGTTCTCTTCGTCCCTCGCCCTTGGTACCGACGTTGTTGCCGACATAATCGACAGGCTACCCTCTGACAAGTCTTGCTATCATGACCGTGCAAGATGTCACCGTTCCTCCTACTTTTAATCCACATGGTGGGCCCATAACCCCCAGTTCCACAGGATCGAAACCTGACTCTCCTGTACACCCCCTGTTCCCAAGGTTGTTCCTCGCGCGTGGCCTCGTATATAATTCATGAGCCACCTTCCAAGAGATCATCAATTCTGGTATCAGACACAAAACTTATTCCCATTGCTCTGGACCCCTTTTACACTTTGTTTCAGGCATCGAACGATTGCCTACCCGCTTGAAACTTCTCATTGTACCTTCTTACTTTGCTCTCGATATTTTCTTAAGTTCCAGTTCGAGAGTTACTATCTGCCACCTTCCCCGATGTTAGCTACCAGATAGTCAACCTTGCAGAGGTCCGTTCTCCCGGAATACCCCCTTTATACATTCATAAGTACGATTGAGTTCCAGAAGAAAGGATGCCGACTTCAGCATGATGACCTGAAGCAGAGAAATGAAGACATCAACATAATGGATCGACCTCTCTGAGAATAGCAACCAAGACTGAGAAGACTCGTTAGAATTTCGCGACCAAATCCCTTCCCCCTTACTTCCCCTCTTAAATCTCGGGACGAGATTTCTTGTAGTGGAGGAGAATTGTGACGCCCGGGTAATTAAGCTACAGTAATCCCACGCTAATGGTGCCACGTTACCTCCGTTACAGTTGCTAATCTTTCGTTAGTTCAAACCGATTCAAAAATCAATTAAAAATATGGCAAACAAACAAATGTCTTCAAACATTGAAACAAAAATGTTCGGGCAGTGCCAAAAATGGCATAGGTAATTATAGTGCAGCAAACACCTTTTTAGAAAATGCCTGAATACATTAAAATGAAATAAAACAGAAAAGAGAAATAAATAAAAGAAAATGAAAAACAAAAAACAAAATAAAACAAAATAAAAGACGACCCCAGCTCCCCATGGGCCTCGGCCCATCCCACCCCAACCGGCCAGCCCACCCCAGCCGACCCAGCCGCGCCTGCATAACCTCCCACCCCTGGAACCCTAGAGCCCACCGACACACCCACTCCCCCCGCACGATCCCCTCGATCCCCCACCTTTTCCTCTCACCCCCGTGATCTGGATCGGGGGCACCCGAGCCCGCCGCCCCGGCGCGACCCCCCGACCTCGCCTCTCCCCCCCCGACGGCAGCCGGCGCCCCCGTCGCCGCGTCGCAGCTCGCCATCGTCCGCGCCCCGTCGACCGTCGCCATCTCGCCCGACCACCGCGTCGCCGCCCGTCGCCGCCTTGTCCTCCACCTCCCTGACGGACGCCTTCCCCGACCTCCTCCCCGCCGGCGACATCGCGCCTCACCACGGAACTCCCCTACAACGTGGGTGAGAACCCCATCCCCCTGCTTCCCTCTCCCCATCGTCCCGCACGTCCATCGCCGCGCTCAGCGCGCCGGCCGCCCCTGTTCCCCTGTCTCGCCCGTTGTTTCGCGCCTCCGCTGCCGCTGCTCGCCCGTCCACAGGGCTGCTGCTGTGCCTGGGCGTCGCGCGTCGCTGCACCCCCCTGTGCACTCCGCTCCGCCGGCACCACCGCGCCCCTTCCCCGCTCGCTCCATGCCCCTAGTCCGCCCCGCCCAGCGCCCGCTGGCCGCCGGCCACCCGCCGACCAGGCTCCGGCCACGGCCTCGCCCACAGCCGTGTGTGCGTGTGCGTGTGTGTGGCCGGTTGTGCTCCTGACCACCGGGGCCCAGCCTCTAGATAAGAACGAAAAACAAATGAACAAAAATAAGTGCTAATTAAAATATTTAGTATATTAATTAATTAGTTAATTAGGTAATTAGCGTAATATAACCCAGTGACAGATGGGCCTCATTGTTAATTAAGCAAGTTTTCCTAAACTACTAAAGTTATGAGTCAATGATAGTGGGAGGCACTTGTCAGGTTGACCAGGTCAACGGTAAATGCTGACTGGGCTGTTGACTTTGACTGGTCCCACCAGTCAGTCTCTGCTGACTGGGCAGTTGACCAAGTCAACTGGGCCTACTAGTCAGCCACACAAGCCCTTCTGTGGGTACACTTCTGCGTACCCATAGCAATTTAACATTTAATTTTTGAATTAAAACAATTTAGAAAGTGTTTTAAAAACTTTAAAAATTAATATAAAATAAACCGTAGCTCGGATGGAAAAACTTTGTACATGAAAGTTGCTCAGAACGACGAGACGAATCCGGGTATGCAGCCCGTTCGTCCGCCACACATCCCTAGCATAGCGAACACGCAACTTTCCCCTCCGTTTCATCTGCCCGAAAACGCGAAACACCGGGGATACTTTCCCGGATGTTTCTCCCCTTCGCCGGTATCACCTCTTACCGCGTTAGGGCACACCTAACACCGTTGTTTGCTTTGTCATGCATCGTTATGCATCTGTTTGCATTGTATTCATTGTTTCTTCCCCCTCTTCTCTCCGGTAGACTACGAGACCGACGCCGATGCTGGTGCCCCGACCGACTACGCTGTTGACGACCCCTCCTTCTTGCCAGAGCAACCAGGCAAGCCCCCCCTTGATCACCAGATATCGCCTATTCTTCTCTATACTCTTGCATTAGAGTAGTGTAGCATGTTACTGCTTTCCGTTAATCCTATTCTGCTGCATAGCCTGTCTTTGCCACTACTGTTGTTACCTTTACCTGCAATCCTACATGCTTAGTATAGGATGCTAGTTTTCCATCAGTGGCCCTACATTCTTGTCCGTCTGCTGTGCTATACTATCGGGCCGTGATCACTTGGGCGGTGATCACGGGTATATACTTATATACTTTATACATGATACATGTGGTGACTAAAGTCGGGTCGGCTCGAGGAGTACCCGCGAGTGATTCATGGGGGGGCTGAAAGGACCTTTGT
The DNA here is from genome assembly GCF_018294505.1 of Triticum aestivum. Taxonomy (NCBI): domain Eukaryota; kingdom Viridiplantae; phylum Streptophyta; class Magnoliopsida; order Poales; family Poaceae; genus Triticum; species Triticum aestivum. The sequence goes on along the minus strand of NC_057799.1, from coordinate 390,976,316 downwards.
CCCGACGGCCCTCTGGGTGGATCTTTGTGGCGGAGCGACAGGGCAGGTTGAGACTACCTAGGTGAGAGGTGGGCCTGACCCTGGTCGGTGTCCGCGATTACATCAAATAACACGCTTAACGAGTTCTTGGTATTTGATCTGAGTCTGGCCATTTGGTTTATACGCACTAACCAACTACGCGGGAACAGTTATGGGCACTCAACGTCGTGGTATCCGCCGAAGCCTTCGTGACGTCAGCGACTAAGCGGCGCTTGCCGGATTGGACTGGAACACCTGCTAGGCTAGGCCTGCTTCCGTCCGCCCTCGCAACATGCAGGTGTGCAATGGGCGATGGGCCCAGACCCTTGCGCCATAGGATTTAGACCGGCGTGCTGACCTCTCTGTTGTGCCTAGGTAGGGTTGCGACATGTTGATCTTCCGCGGCCGGGCATGACCCAGAAAAGTGTGTCCGGCCAAATGGGATCGAGCGTGTTGGGTTATGTGGTGCACCCCTGCAGGGAAGTTTATCTATTCGAATAGCCGTGTCCCTCGGTAAAAGGATGAGCCGGAGTTGTACCTTGACCTTATGACAACTAGAACCGGATACTTAATAAAACACACCCTTCCAAGTGCCAGATACAACCCGGTGATCGCTCTCTAACAGGGCGACGAGGAGGGGATCACCGGGTAGGATTATGCTATGCGATGCTACTTGGTGAACTTACCATCTACTCTCTTCTACATGCTGCAAGATGGAGGTGGCCAGAAGCGTAGTCTTCGACAGGATTAGCTATCCCCCTCTTATTCTGGCATTCTGCAGTTCAGTCCACCGATATGGCCCTTTACACATATACCCATGCATATGTAGTGTAGCTCCTTGCTTGCGAGTACTTTGGATGAGTACTCACGGTTGCTTTTCTCCCTCTTTTCCCCTTTCTATACCTGGTTGTCGCAACCAGATGCTGGAGTCCAGGAGCTAGAGATCCCGAGGATGATTCTACGTGGAGTTCGGCTTCGAGGAGTAGTTAGGAGGTCCCAGGCAGGAGGCCTTGCCTTTTCGATCGTTGCTACATTTATGCTAGCCTTCTTAAGGCAATCTTGTTTAACTTATGTCTGTACTCAGATATTATTGCTTCCGCTGACTCTTGTGTTTTCGAGCTTATGTATTCGAGCCTTCGAGGCCCCTGGCTTGTAATATAAAGCTTGTTTTATTTTAATTTGTGTCTATAGTTGTGTTGTGATATCTTCCCGTGAGTCCTCGATCTTGATCGTACACATTTGCGTGTATGATTAGTGTACGATTGAATCGGGGGCGTCACAACGCACTTGATCTCTCCCGACTTAGTCACTCTCTTCGGTCCATAGCATATAGATTTATTGAAAAGTCAAACATCACAAAGTTTGACCATGTACATGGAGAAAAACATTTACATCTAGAACGGCAAACATATACCATTAGATTCATCATGAGATGTAGTTTCATATGATGTATCTTTGGTATTGTAGATATAAATAACATTTGCGTAAACCTGATCAATGTTTCCAACATTCGACTTCTAAAAAAATTTACATGCACTGCATTATCGAGCGGATGGAATATCTCTTTCCCCCTCTCAGCTATCTGACGCACCACTCAGCCTTATTGGGGCTCCTCTATCTCTCTCAAACTTTATATCTCCCTGGTTCACACATACACATGTCTCGCTCGTGCTACATATAGACCCATCCAACACTCTCCGCCCTTGTTCTCTCTCTATGTGACACGCACCCCCCTAAGTACCATAATCCCTCACTCCATTATAGGCGTACACACTCCCCCTAAGTATAATTATCTCTCACTAGCCATCAGGAACACACGTATTGTCTCCTTCCATCCATACGTCTATCTCGGTATCTCTCGGGGTATCTTCTATCGCGCACACACCTTGTCACTCGATCTCCCACCCATGTAGTCCCATCACGATCTCCAGGGGATCTCTCTATCACAAACATACACTCTCTCCTCCCCATGTCTGCATTTTCTCCGTATGTCTCTCTCGACCTCTCTCCCTTGCTTGTCAGACCCCTGTTGGCCATGTGCTAGGGGTCGTCTCTCTCGGTTGCAAACAATCACACACTATCTCCTCACCTTGCTTCCGTTGTCGAATATGCATGTGTGATATGTTTGCATAAGACACACACGCCTTTTCTCTACTTTTATCGTGTGTTGTCCATGTCTCTTTCACACACGCACACACACTTTTTTCACTCACTCTTTCTATTTCACACACACACACTCTCTCTCTCACTCACTCTCTCTCTCTAGTTAGGTACTCTCTCACGTCCATAAGCATATGGATGTTTTGAAAAGCCAAACCTCAGAAAAGTTTGACTAGGTTTATGTGGAGAAAAACATTTACATCTAGAACGATCATTAGATTCATCACAACATGTACTTACTTCATACCATCATTTATCTTTGGTATCGTAGATATAAGTAATTTCTTTATAAACTTGGTCAAAGTTTCAAAAGTTTGACTTCAAAAAAAATGTTGGCACTACATTATCGAACGGAGGGAGTATCTCTCACGGGCCTCCCCTCTCGCTCGAACTCTCTATACCGACGAATTATACGCTCACCGTGTCAGCGTATAGCTCCATATATTGTTTAGTTGACCGGTCAACCAGTCCACATGCTGCCTTGTCAGCTCGTGTTCTCTATCTTCGGGTGCTGGCCCATGTGGCAGTGGGTGAAATAAGTAAACTAGAGGCCCATCTAACACGCGGTGAAGTAAAAAAAGTTGAAGCCACTCGGGGTAGCACCCAGCACGCTAGTAAATTGAGGGCGCATTGAGGACACACTTCTTCTGCGTGAAGGACGCACTCGCGCACAATTCACCACTGCGCGGCGGCATGCACAGAAGGACGCACTCGCGCACACCTAGCAGGCCAGCACACAACACAGACTAGCACACGTGTACACCGGCGTCGCCGCCGGTTGAGATGGACGGCGAGGCAGCCAACAAGCGGAGGCGGCTCGAGCCAAAATGCATCCGGCGAGCCTGGACTTCTTCAGCAGCCTCCCTGATGACATGCTGCTCGTCATCATCGGCCTCCTCCCCACCAAATCTGCCATGCGGACCGCCCTGCTCTCCCGGCGGTGGCGCCCCCTCTGGCGCAGCGTCCCCCTCAACCTCACCATCGACAGCTCCCTCTGCGACAAGGATTGCAAACACATGGCCGCAGTCTCCAAGATCCTTTCATCGCACCCTGGGCCAGCCAGACGCCTTGACATCCGCATGTTCAGTACCAACTACAAGGTCGAAGCCAAGTTTGACGAGTGGTTCTTATCCCCTGCCCTAGATCAGCTCGAGGAGCTCAGCTTTGAAGCTGGACGATGTCGCTCTCTGGCGCCGTCCGTGCTCCGCCTCACGCAAACGCTGCGCCGTGCCAGCTTTAGCTCCTGCTATCTTCCCCAGAATAATGCCGCGCCCTCCCTTCTTCTCCCTCAACTCAAGCAACTCGACCTCTTTGAAGTTGGCATCTTGAAGCAGGCTATGGAGCACCTGCTCCGCAGCTGTACTGCGCTCGAGTACCTTCGTCTTGAGCAGATCCATGGGTTCATTAGCCTCCACATCGCCTCGACGAATCTCCGATGGATTTTTGTGTCTTGCTGGCCCCGCAACAAGACATCAATTGTGAATTGATCACTCCAGCTGTTCCACATTATGGTCATTGAGAATGCGCTTTTCCTTGAGAGATTGCTTGTATCTGATCTAGAAGGTCCAACAAAAATCTGGGTCATTGACGCGCCGAAATTGACAGCGTTGGTGTACTCGTCTGCCAAATTCTCCAAACTCTTTATTGGATCCGTAATCGTTCAGGTACAACACTCATCTTCTTCTCCGTCTTCTTGAAATTCACATTTTTAAATTTCTTCTTGATGTATTTACGACCGTCTTCCAGAAAATGATTCCCACAAGCTTGACCCAGTCTATGCGCACAGTGAAGATCTTGGCAATAAAATCTATCGGCCCCAATTTGGATCAAGTTGTTGAATTCCTTACATGCTTTCCATGCACGGAGAAGCAACTCATCGAGGTGAAACTTCTTTCCTATTAGTAAACGGTAATCACAACGTAGCTCGATTTTTTCGCAATTTTCCCAAATTACGATGACAAGTGCAGTGTTCAAAATTGCATCTACACACTGCACCGAAAGAAATGTTTTTAGTATTTTTTTCTCACGTGATCACCTGCATCGTTCTTTTGTTGTACTACTATAGTAGCCTAGGCTAGTCATAGTGGAAAGTAACTTAGACTAGTAACTCTATGGTTACCCTAAGAGCAAGTACTACCTCCGTCCTAGTTTACTCTTCCTATTTTGTAGTATCAAAATTTGACGATAGATTTAACTGACAAAATGTTAATGCATGTCACTAAAAATTATATCGTTGGATTGGTATTTGAACATAATTTCAAATGGTATAATTTTTGGTGACATGCATTGGCATTTTCTTAGGTAAATCTATGGTCAAAATTTTACACTAAATAAGTGGTAGTACAAAAGTGGGCTATAACAGCCCTCCACTATGTAGGCCAAAACACGTGCCAAATTCACTTGTGATGCATTTGGCATCGATGCCCCTCCATTGTTCACCTGGTGCCCCAATCCGGATCACCTACTTTGCTTCGGTACCAAATTAACTCACGCAATGAAAAAACACTTGCGTGGGAGAGAGAGAGGATTGAGGCATTAACAAAACACTTGTTTGGGAGAGTGAGAGGCTGGTTGATATGTCTCCAACGTATCTATAATTTTTGATTGCTTCATGCTATATTATATTCTGTTTTGGATGATTAATGGGCTTTGTTATACACTTTAATATTATTTTTGGGACTAACCTATTAACCGGAGGCCCAGCCCAAATTGCTGTTTTTTTGCCTATTTCAGAGTTTCGCAGAAAAAGAACATCAAACGGAGTCCAAACGGAATGAAACCTTCGGGAACGTGATTTTCGGAACAAACGTGATCCAGAGGACTTGGAGTCTACGTCAAGAAATCAACCAGGAGAGCACGAGGTAGGGGGCGCGCCTACCCCCCTAGGCACGCCCTCCACCCTCGTGGGGGCCACGTTGCTCCACCGACGTACTTCTTCCTCCTATATATACCTACGTACCCCAAACCAACAGAAGCATCCACTAAAACCTAATTCCACCGCCGCAACCTTCTGTACCCGTGAGATCCCATCTTGGGGCCTTTTCCGGCGTCCTGCCGGAGGGGGCATTGATCACGGAGGGCTTCTACATCAACAGCATAGCCTCTCCGATGATGTGTGAGTAGTTTACCCCAGACCTTCGGGTCCATAGTTATTAGCTAGATGGCTTCTTCTCTCTCTTTGGATCTCAATACAAAGTTCTCCACAATTCTCGTGGAGATCTATTCGATGTAGTCTTCTTTTACGGTGTGTTTGTTGAGACCGATGAATTGTGGGTTTGTGATCAAGTTTATCTATGAACAATATTTGAATCTTCTCTGAATTCTTTTATGTATGATTGGTTATCTTTGCAAGTCTCTTCGAATTATCAGTTTGGTTTGGCCTACTAGATTGATCTTTCTTGCAATGGGAGAAGTGCTTAGCTTTGGGCTCAATCTTGCGGTGTCCTTTCCCAGTGACAGCAGGGGCAGCAAGGCACGTATTGTATTGTTGCCATCGAGGATAACAAGATGGGGTTTATATCATATTGCATGAGTTTATCCCTCTACATCATGTCATCTTACTTAAAGCATTACTTTGTTCTTATGAACTTAATACTCTAGATGCATGCTGGATAGCGGTCGATGTGTGGAGTAATAGTAGTAGATGCAGGCAGATCGTTCGGTCTACTTGTCACGGACGTGATGCCTATATACATGATCATACCTAGATATTCTCATAACTATGCTCAATTCTATCAATTGCTCAACAGTAATTTGTTCACCCACCGTAATACTTATGCTCTTGTGAGAAGCCACTAGTGAAACCTATGGCCCCCAGGTCTATTTTCCATCATATTAATCTTCCAACACTTAGCTATTTTTATTGCCTTTTATTTTACTTTCCATCTTTATTATAAAAATACCAAAAATATTATCTTATCATATCTATCAGATCTCACTTTCGTAAGTGACAGTGAAGGGATTGACAACCCCTTTATTGCGTTGGTTGCGAGGTTTTTATTTGTTTGTGCAGTTGCGAGGTACTTGGGCGTGGCCTCCTACTCGATTGATACCTTGGTTCTCAAAAACTGAGGGAAATACTTACGCTACTTTACTGCATCACCCTTTCCTCTTCAAGGGAAAACCAACGCAGTGCTCAAGAGGTAGCAAGAAGGATTTCTGGCGCCGTTGCCGGGGAGTCTACGCAAAAGTCAACATACCAAGTACCCATCACAAACCCTTATCTCCCGCATTACATTATTTGCCAGGTGCCTCTCGTTTTCCTCTCCCCCACTTCACCCTTGCCATTTTATTCTCCCTGTCCTTTCCGTTCCTTCTTTTCTCGTGTTCCTTGAGTTTGCTGCCGTTATGTCTGAAGTTGGGGAAATTATTGTCGATATGGACAATAATAATAACATGGAAAATTCTGATGCTCTTACTGAAGAACCCCCTATCTTACATACAAAAAAATTCCGAATCGGTAGTGGTAATATTATTGGAAAAGGGGTTATTCAAGATTTCTTTACTTGTGCCGGTGCTTTGCCTTCTATGGGTAGTTCTATTCTTCACAGAACTAGCAGTCTTGCTGACGCTATCGCCATGCTTGTAGTTGAACCTGAAAGGCAATTTATGCACATGCACCCTTGCATACAAAGGATTTTCCTAGAATTTTCTAATATTGAGCATTCTTCTGTTAAGCGTGCCACTACTATCTTTTTGGCTCATGAGTTCAGATTTATAATAAAAGAGGCCAAGGAAATCTTTGCGCGCTATAGGGTGGATGCTGGCCGTCCTCCCATAGAGGCTATCCTCTTTGATCAAGAGGAAATAATGCGTTTTCAATCTCTAGACTATGTTGCTTTTAATGAAAACCTTAGAAAAAGGGTTCCTACCAATGTTCTAGTTGATAGAATTTCTGGACTTAAAAATGATTTTTCTATTCGAAATAATGAGCTAGGATACTCTCTCGAGTATAGGCTTACGAAATTCTGTCAAAAGAATGCTTATAATGATGAATTGGTTGTGCAATACGAAGGGCCAAAGGAGGAACCTATACCTCCCAAGGTTGATCTTGGGGACTTCTGTCCCATTAATTTAGCCCTTTTGATTACTTTTGCTTGCCTCAAAGAAAACTTGCTGCTGAACGTAGAGAATATGAAATGAGTTTTCGTGATCTATCCTATTATTATGACAATACCTAGATCTATCCTTGCTTTTATGCCTAGCTAGGGGCGTTAAACGATAGCGCTTGTTGGGAGGCAACCCAATTTTTTTTTATTTTTTTTGCTTTTTGCTTCTGTTTAGGAATAAATATTTGATCTAGCCTCTGGTTATATTTGTTTTTATGTTTTAATTAGTGTTTGTGCCAAGTTAAACCTATAGGATCTTCTTGGATGGTAGTTATTTGATCTTGCTGAAAATTCCAGAAACTTTCTGTTCACGAAATGTTTTGTTAAAAATCACCAGAACGTGATAAAATACTGATTCCAATTGATGCTGATCAATAAACAAATTGTCTAAGTCTTCCTATTTTGGTAGATTTTTTTGAGTTACAGAAGTTTGCGTTAGTTACAGATTACTACAGACTGTTCAGTTTTTGACAGATTCTGTTTTTCATGTGTTGTTTGCTTATTTTGATGAATCTATGGCTAGTAAAATAGTTTATAAACCATAGAGAAGTTGTAATACAGTAGGTTTAACACCAATATAAATAAAGAATGAGTTCATTACAGTACCTTGAAGTGGTGTTTTGTTTTCTTTCGCTAACGGAGCTCACGAGATTTTCTGTTAAGTTTTGTGTTGTGAAGTTTTCAAGTTTTGGGTAAAAGATTTGATGGATTATGGAACAAGGAGTGGCAAGAGCCTAAGCTTGGGGATGCCCATGGCACCCCAAGATAATCTAAGGACACCAAAAAGCCAAAGCTTGGGGATGCCCCGGAAGGCATCCCCTCTTTCGTCTACTTCCATCGGTAACTTTACTTGGAGCTATATTTTTATTCACCACATGATATGTGTTTTGCTTGGAGCGTCTTGTATGATTTGAGTCTTTGCTTTTTAGTTTACCACAATCATCTTTTCTGTACACACCTTTTGAGAGAGACACACATGATTCGGAATTTATTAGAATACTCTATGCGCTTCGCTTATATCTTTTGAGCTATATAGTTTTTGCTCTAGTGCTTCACTTATATATTTTAGAGCACGGCGGTGGTTTTGTTTTATAGAAACTATTATTCTCTCATGCTTCACTTATATTAATTTGAGAGTCTTAAAACAGCATGGTAATTTGCTTAAATTGGGAAATTAATCCTAATATGTTAGGTATTCAAGACTAGTAAAAAACTTTCTTATAAGTGTGTTGAATACTAAGAGAAGTTTGATGCTTGATGATTGTTTTGAGATATGGAGGTAGTGATATTAAAGTTGTGCTAGTTGAGTAGTTGTGAATTGAGAAATACTTGTGTTGAAGTTTGCAAGTCCCGTAGCATGCACGTATGGTAAACGTTATGTAACAAATTTGAAACATGAGGTGTTCTTTGATTGTCTTCCTTATGAGTGGCGGTCGGGGACGAGCAATGGTATTTTCCTACAAAATCTATCCCCCTAGGAGCATGCGCGTAGTGCTTGGTCTTTGATGACTTGTAGATTTTTGCAATAAGTATGTGAGTTCTTTATGACTAATGTTGAGTCCATGGATTATACGCACTCTTACCCTTCCATCATTGCTAGCCTCTTCGGTACCGTGCATTGCCCTTTCTCACATTGAGAGTTGGTGCAAACTTCGCCGGTGCATCCAAACCCCGTGATATGATACGCTCTTTCACACATAAACCTCCTTATATCTTCCTCAAAACAGCCACCATACCTACCTATTATGGCATTTCCATAGCCATTCCGAGATATATTGCCATGCAACTTTCCACCGTTCCGTTTATCATGACACGTTCATCATTGTCATATTGCTTTGCATGATCATGTAGCTGACATCGTATTTGTGACAAGGCCACCGTTCATAATTTTTCATACATGTCACTCTTGATTCATTGCCTATCCCGGTATACCGCCGGAGGCATTCATATAGAGTCATACTTTGTTCTAGTATCGAGTTGTAATCATTGAGTTGTAAATAAATAGAAGTGTGATGATCATCATTCACAGAGCATTGTCCCAATAAAAAAAGGCCAAATAAAAAAGGGAGGCCCCAAAAAAGGGACAATGCTACTATCCTTTTTTCCACACTTGTGCTTCAAAGTAGCACCATGATCTTCATGATAGAGAGTCTCTTGTTTTGTCACTTTCATATACTAATGGGAATTTTTCATTATAGAACTTGGCTTGTATATTCCAACAATGGGCTTCTTCAAATGCCCTAGGTCTTCGTGAGCAAGCAAGTTGGATGCACACCCACTTAGTTTCATTGTTGAGCTTTCATGCATTTATAGCTCTAGTGCATACGTTGCATGGCAATCCCTACTCCTTGCATTAACATCAATCGATGGGCATCTCCATAGCCCATTGATTAGCCGCGTTGATGTGAGACTTTCTCCTTTTTTGTCTTCTCCACATAACCCCCATCATTATATTCTATTCCACCCATAGTTCTATATCCATGGCTCACGCTCATGTATTGCGTGAAGGTTAAAAAAAGTTTGAGATTACTAAAGTATGAAACAATTGCTTGGCTTGTCATTGGGGTTGTGCATGATGAGAGCATTCTTGTGTGACGAAAATGGAGCATGACTAAACTATATGATTTTGTAGGGATGAACTTTCTTTGGCCATGCTATTTTGAGAAGACATAATTGCTTAGTTAGTATGCTTGAAGTATTATTACTTTTATGTCAATATTAAACTTTTATCTTGAATCTTTCAGATCTGAATATTCATACCACAATTAAGAGGGTTACATTAAAAAATTATGCCAAGTAGTATTCCGCATCAAAAATTATGTTTTTATAATTTACCTACTCGAGGACGAGCAGGAATTAAGCTTGGGATGCTTGATACGTCTCCAACGTATCTATAATCTTTGATTGCTTCATGCTATATTATATTCTTTTTTGGATGATTAATGGGCTTTGTTATACAGTTTTATATTATTTTTGGGACTAACCTATTAACCGGAGGCCCAACCCAAATTGCTGTTTTTTTGCCTATTTCAGAGTTTCGCAGAAAAAGAATATCAAACGGAGTCCAAACGGAATGAAACCTTCGGGAATGTGATTTTCGAAACAAACGTGATCCAGAGGACTTGGAGTCTACGTCAAGAAATCAACCAGGAGAGCACGAGGCAGGGGGGCGCGCCTACCCCCCCAGGCGCGCCCTCCACCCTCGTGGGGCCCACGTTGCTCCACCGACGTACTTCTTCCTCCTATATATACCTACGTACCTCCAAACCAACAGAATCATCCACTAAAACCTAATTCCACCGCCGGAACCTTTTGTACCCGTGAGATCCCATCTTGGGGCCTTTTCCGGCGTCCTTCCGGAGGGGGCATTGATAACGGAGGGCTTCTACATCAACACCATAGCCTCTCCGATGATGTGTGAGTAGTTTACCTCAGACCTTCGGGTCCATAGTTATTAGCTAGATGGCTTCTTCTCTCTCTTTGGATCTCAATACAAAGTTCTCCACGATTCTCGTGGAGATCTATTCGATGTAATCTTCTTTTGCGGTGTGTTTGCTGAGACCGATGAATTGTGGGTTTATGATCAAGTTTATCTATGAACAATATTTGAATCTTCTCTGAATTCTTTTATGTATGATTGGTTATCTTTGCAAGTCTCTTCGAATTATTAGTTTGGTTTGGCCTACTAGATTGATCTTTCTTGCAATGGGAGAAGTGCTTAGCTTTGGGTTCAATCTTGCGGTGTCTTTTCCCAGTGACAGCAGGGGCAGCAAGGCACGTATTGTATTGTTGCCATCAAAGATAACAAGATGGGGTTTATATCATATTGCATGAGTTTATCCCTCTACATCATGTCATCTTACTTAAAGCATTACTCTGTTCTAATGAACTTAATACTCTAGATGCTTGCTAGATAGCGGTCGATGTGTGGAGTAATAGTAGTAGATGCAGAATCGTTTCGGTCTAGTTGTCACGGACGTGATGCCTATATACATGATCATACCTAGATATTCTCATAACTATGCTCAATTCTATCAATTGCTCAACAGTAATTTGTTCACCCACCGTAATACTTATGCTCTTGAGAGAAGCCACTAGTGAAACATATGGCCCTCGGGTCTATTTTCCATCATATTAATCTTCCAACACTTAGCTATTTTTATTGCCTTTTATTTTACTTTGCATCTTTATTATAAAAATACCGAAAATATTATCTTATCATATCTATCAGATCTCACTTTCGTAAGTGACCGTGAAGGGATTGACAACCCCTTTATTGCGTTGGTTGCGAGGTTTTTATTTGTTTGTGTAGGTGCGAGGGACTTGGGCGTGGCCTCCTACTGGATTGATACCTTGGTTCTCAAAAACTGAGGGAAATACTTACGCTACTTTACTGCATCACCCTTTCCTCTTCAAGGGAAAACCAACACAGTGCTCAAGAGGTAGCACGGGTGTCGTTGGTTTGATTGATTTGTTTATACATGTGGGTCTATGGGCACAGCGGTGCCAACTCTCTTACATCGCGAGAGTGGTGCCAAAATCTTTTGATTTGACATTGATGCGTACTATGTGGCATACTTTTAAGAAGTATGGCATCGGCCACATAGTGGAAGGCCACAAATGACGAAGCTCTTCACGTGCTCCTAGGTAAATGAGAGGAAAGAGAAAGAGAGAGAGAGAGAGAGAGAGAGAGAGAGAGAGAGAGAGAGGGAGAAAATATCACTAGCCAGCCAACCCTATCGTATGAGCGAATGATATTGGTACCTCTTGATGACACGTCAATCTTATATAGCCAGCTGCTCTAATATGTTCTCTTCTTTTGCAGATAAAAAAGACCCGAAATTGAAAAATGTGCTGCACTATAACAATCTCATCGAATGCCTTGATCTCCATCTTACATAAATTGATTTGATCGACTACCGAGGCAGCACATCTGAGATTAAATTGGCCAGGTTCTTTGTTCTGGAGGTAAGTGTGCTCAAGGCAATGAGGTTTGGCGTTCTCTGGCGCAACAATGAATGGCGTGCTGATCACCGCAAGCGTCTAAGCCTAAATGACAAAGTCTCCGAAGAAGCTGAATTTGTTTTTGAAACATCAAGTGGCCAGAGACTCGAAAATTTATTTGCCCATTAGTGACTTGTCAGGGCGGTGGATTTTAGTTTGTACGATAATGCTGCATCCACCTAAAGTAACGAAAGTTCTTACGTAAACTTCCTAGTAATTCCCTCTTCGTAGGTGCAGCATTACTCCTAACATTTGTAATATCTGTTTGAAACTTGTAATATTGCCGTGTCCTATTCCTGCATTTTCAAAATCCTGTGAATCAAAGAGGTCCTGAGTTGGTGATGATGTTGTGCCTGCCATCTTTCACCAATAGTCGTCGGGTGTAGATCTGACGCATACAAACCAAACTTCTCCAGTTTTGCAAAAAGATGCCCGCACTTGTTCCCTATTTACAAACAACTCCTTGTCTCTCACAATCAGCCTTATCTCCTCCCAACCACATCTAGAAGGCCATGGAAAAATCCGGCGCGATGGCCGCTGCAGGCGCCGTCCACCCCCAATCTTGGTGTTCCGTGCAATGCACGGGCATCTACGCACGGGAAATTATGTCAAACATGGCTAGTTGTAAGCAGGCTAGCTCTACATCCATGATGATAGTGACTGCAGACGGCGAGGCTGACTATGGTATGCCGAACACGGCGCCTATACTCAGGTGTCATCTCTGGCGCAGGGTCTTGTCACTTCACTATGAGGAGCAGCACGTAATAATTTGACCAACGGGTAGTACAGTGCTACTAGTACATTGGTAGTACTACTACTAGTACTAGCACCACCGTCTGGATTTAGTAGTACTACCACGTCCATCTGGATTTAGTATTTGACTAGCAATATCTAGTAATGCATGTCACAAAAAATGTACTACTCCCTCTATAAATAAATACATGGTTTATTGTTTTATTCCTATCGGCGAGAGAACTTAGTGTCTTTTTGCTAATTAATAGGATTACATGCAATGAACTAACCACTGCATGTCATGTTTGGTAGTCTCAAGTCATTGAAAGCATGCACGGCCAACATCTCTCATTGGTTGATATGTCACGAAATAAGAAATGACGAGGGAGTTAATGTACCATGCCTAAGTGTTTTGGGATTACACAACATTTTTGGTTACATGCATTAACATTTTATTAGTTAAATCAAAGGTCAAAACTTGGCGCAAAATGCAAAGGGGACCAATAAACCAGTAAACATCAAAGTTCTCTCGTTTGGCCCCAACTAGAGGTCCGGTGAGATGACTATATTGCACCGGCACGGGGGGGGGGGACGCAACTTCATTGACATACTGCACCTGCCTTTGGATGTATGACACGTGGGCCCAACAGGTGGCTGGCCCGCCTGTCATACAGCCAAAGGCAGGTGCAGTAGAGGGCCGAGGAGTAGATGGCCAACACGCACGTGAATTCAACGCAGTCTGCACTTCTCATATAAAGGCTCCCCGCCAGTCCAATCTACGAAATCCTACGCACCTACGCACCCTAACCAAGGGCAAGAGTGATCACTCCAATCGCAAGATCAGTTGACTAGAAGCTAGACCCATGGAGGCGATGAGCACGAGCATTAGCCGGCTGTGCCAGATGGTCCACAATGCGGGCCTGCGGCCCGGCACCGAGGAACGTCTCCAGGTCGTGCTTGAGGCCGCCAGGGTGAGAGGCCGCTTGGATGACAGCTTCATCTCCTTGTTCGACAAGGTCCTCATCGGCTTCCTCGACAAGTTCACCGTCGTCAAGAAGCTCGCGGACGACCTTGGCTTACGCCTCCAGCCCACGTGCCCAGGCTCTGCGATGCCCGCCACCCTCAACGGCCTCTATGGTGACAACCTCTTCGACGCACTGGTGGCCCTGCGACTGCCCGCTGTCGCGCCGAAGAATGTCCACCTCGAGGTCGCGCTTGCCGCGCAGCGCCTGGCGCAGCAAGACACCGTCGACATAATCACCCACATCTACGCGCAAATCGTCCACAAGGGCTACTACGTGCCAGAGGAGGACGATAGGCCGCTGGCCTTCTTGACCCGCAGGGCAAGCTTGGACGGCATTGTTCAGAAGCACGTTGAGCTCGCCGCCAACGCCGCTGCTCCTCACACGTCGGTTGGTGACCCGGCGCACTAGGGCGTGAGGATGTCGTTGATGGATCCGTATGTATCTTTATGTTTCCCTCAAATCCATGTAGTAGTATATGGTACTACTAGTAATTATCTATCTTTCGCATCAACTTCATAATTTTTGTACGTACTCCATGCATGAACCGTGCTAGAACCTAACTTCTCATTACTCTAGGGAAAATCGTTATTTCTATCTATCGGTCGCGCCATGGAGCAAAACCAAATTTTACAAGTTACAAGTTCAAAAGGAAAAGCTAGCTTGCCGTGTTCGCGTCGCACCCCGCTGCCCACACGGTTGGTCCTGCACGCCGCTCAAGGGGGAATGCGTGTTGTGTTGCATTTTTACTTACAAGTGGGACCGCAGTTGAGCAAACCAACTATCGGCAAACCCCCACCCGCCCAGCGCGCGATGGCTGAAAAAACAGGAGGGAGAAGAGATGGTTGTAGCATGGACTCCAAGAAAATTGGTATGGGATGGGACTCGTGTGGGTGGCGTGTGTCGTACTGCTAGACGTGAATGCTAGTTATGGCCCATCCCACGGTACACGAAGAGGCGCCCCGGCCTACATAGACATCCGTTCGGAAATTATACAAAAGGACTAGCCGTCGTCTCACTGACATGTGGGAACGGGACCACATGTCAACGAAGAGGCTAGTGGGGAGCAGACGGTTGCCACAGAGGTCACACACTGACGACAAGGCCGTCCAGTCAGACCTAGCGCCCGCGCGGGATGGCTTCCGTCCCCCCACACGAGCGAAGCCACTTGGCACCCCCACACGGTTGGTTCGCCACGCTGCTAGGCCAACTCCAGCGTGTGCAGCTCGGACGCGCGCTCGCTCAGCCCCCTTTCCCTCGACGCCCCAGAGCTACCCAACCAGAACTACGTGTTTTGCGCACCCGACGGTCGGATTTGGAGCGGATCCGGTCGGGCTTTAGCTCGCCCGGTTGTGGGAGGCCGCGCCACGCCATGGACTGGCCGGGCACCGGGCCGGAAGGCCCAGGCAAGGCCGCAAGGCCGCATGCAGGTACTGACTCCTCCTCTAGCCGCTCGGATCTACACCGTCGGCGGTCCGCCGGCAGATACATGAATGGCGGTCGGCCGGGCTCGGTGCTGGCCCAAAAGCTCGTTGGCGCACCGTTGCCACTCATTACGTGCGACGACTGCCCAAAGAAGGTCTTGCGCCACGTGTCTACAACGCCGGAACATCCCGGATGGGTGTTCATCAAGTGCTCAACCGATGGGGTATGTGCTACTTTAGCTTCGGTTGTGCTCTCGGATTAGACTTGTTGTGCTAACTTAAAATTTTATTGTGTAGAATGGATGCAAGTTTTGGTATTGGGAAGAAGAGTACATCGATATATTGATAGAGCGCAATTTAGTAGATGTTGTAGCACTTTTAGCTAGCATAGAGCCTAGAGATGAGACTAGTGCACTTGTTGATAGAATAGAGGCTAGACATGAGACTAGATGGGAGGAAGCAACGTCTACTTCTTTACACTCGAAGAATAAAGAAGCACGCAAGATCGAGCCTCCACAGATCAACAATGAATGCATCGAGAAGGCACTAATCCAACTTACAGGAGCAGTTATGGAAGTTGGATATCTTCTAAAATGTATTCTTGTGGTTCTTGTTTTCTTTGGTCTTGCTTTTCTAGTCAAATTTTGGTGATGTATTTCCATGTACCAAAAATCAATGATGAAAAAAAGATATGTGTTTGCAAAGAAAAATGTACGCGGTCGGGATGCGTCCGCGCGTTGGGCGCACAGCCACTTCATCCGAGAAATGGTCCGGACACGACCCCATTGCCCTACCCAAATGGACAGAATTCGGGCAAAATGGAGTTCCGTTTGGGGTCATGCGTTGGATTTGGCCTTACAAGTGGGACCGCAGTTGAGGAAACCGACTATCGGCAAACCCTCACCTCGCCCACCGCGCGATGGCTGAGTTAGAGAAACGACGAGGTTGAAGAGATAGCTGTAGCACGGACTCCAAGAAATATGGTGTCAGATGGAAGTCCTGTTGGTGGCGTGTGCCATACTCCTGGACGTGAATGCTTGTTCTGGCCCATGCCACCCTACTAGTACTCCAAGTAGTAGTATCGAGGATTTGAGGTGCTGGTTACGTACAGCAAACACATTAACATATGGCCCACCTCACACTGTGGCCAAATTTCCTGGAGTCTGTGCTAGGTTAAAAAGTATTCTTTGTGAGGATGGGTGGCTGGTCTCAAGTTTAAAACTTGTTGTATTACGTACGTAGACGTAGAGATAGTGCAGCATGTGAAGCTAGTACAAATAGTGTACTATTGTTGATTGGCCTCATCCGATAACATGTTGCAATGCACGTAAGATTATGTCTTCGGAAAATATTTTTTTGCCTCGTCGCAGCACCCACTCAGAGAAGCGTCTCGAAAGTGATTCATAAATTTAGTAAGTTTATCACAGGCATATAATTTTATTACATACAACAGGTCATCAACCCACAACGACAATGAGGATACATTATAAATACTAAAGTTTTCATTACAGAACAAATAACAAGCAATGAAATGAACTTCAACTCAACCAATCCTCGGCGTTGGAAATGCTTGCTTTGAACCACAAGTGATTCTGTGGGAAGGGCCAGCTACTGTCAATCTCGAGACCAATGCAGGACTGATCATCCAGGCTGAAGCGGCCTACTATATCACGACCAGGGTAGGGAACCACCGCAATGTCCGAGGTATAGATACAGTTGCTTCTCATAAATGGTAGTAACGTTGTGTCAACAGCAGTTGGATCGCCTTTCACCATCATTGGATAGTTTTGTCCAAGGAAGAGCGAGTTTTCTCCAAGACTATCAATACTGTACCAGGGAGAAGGTGTTGGCGCTAGCACACTAGTATCCATCCCGAATACCATGCAACGGGTGTTGGAATAGGTCCGGAGAGTGCGACCATGGGAGACAACACCTGCTTCCTTAGTAGTAACATCAGCAGTGGGCTATATACAGACAAGAAGGGGTGATCCATCGGAATAAGTTGCCAGGCGCCACTGAGTATATGGGCCCTCCTCGTCCTCATGCTCGTGATCATCACCATCGTCATCTCCCCCTTGGTTATAAAATTTTTCAAGTATAGGTGGTGGAATGTTCACAGGACCTTGGAAACACAAGAAGAAGGTTAATTAGTAAAGGGAAACTTGCTAACTCGCATGCATGTGGATGAAACAATTATAATTACGGTGGAAGACAAACGTACCGAAACTACGAGGATCCCATGCAAAAACAGTGCCACGAGTAGTGGCAGCAAACACAAGACCCTCGTATTGAATTGCATCACAGTACACATCCGTGTATAGAAACTGATTTTTGAGCAATATCCATCCAGTCGAACCACGAAGGACGACAACAAGCTTGTCGAAGATAGCAACAACTCCATAGTTCCTGTAATGCCAAGAGCGGTTGGGAACTCGACAAATTGCTATCTTCCGTAGAAGACAGTCACCATGATCGTATTTGAACGTGCGTAGAATACCGGTGTGCTCAACCTCTGGGCAGTCTGAGATTTTTGGAAGTGGAACCCGGTGACGAGTGTACACATTCACAAGTTCCCACTCGCAGTTGTACCCAATATAAACAACCCAATCTCCATTTGCGCCTGCCCAAGCCTTGCCCTCAAGCGATGGCATCTTAACATCATACGTATCATTATCAAGCGGCATCAACTTGCACAAGGCGAGGCTTCCCTCGTCCCCGCGCCAGTCAGCAGGGTCACGGCGAAGAAGATAGGGGAGATCAAACCGCTCCTGGACCCTTGGGTTCCTTGTAATGATGTTATTAGTTGAGTCGAGAATGGTCTTGAACGAACCTGCCATGCTAGCCGAGGTGATGACGTTGCACCGTTCAATGAGTTCCTCCACCACGTCACCTTTCAGATCGGGGCAAGAATAACGTGGTTGTTTCCGGCCTGTTCCCTCCATGGAGAAGACGATCGAACAATGGCAGAAGGAAGGGTGAAGGCAAATGGAGGAGGGAGGAAGAGCGTGCGACAGCAGTTCCAAATCGAGAGGGAAAGGCGAAGAGTCGGTGGACGGTTACCAGTTTGCCACGGTACACGAAGAGGCGCCCTGGCCTACACGTCCGTTCGGAAATTGTACAAAAGGACTCGTCGTCGTCTCACTGCCATGTTTGAACAGGACCACATGTCAACGAAACATGGTGTGTAATTTCTCGTGCAAAATGCGATCTGGCCGCGTTGGCCCGAGGTGCCGCATTATTTATCGACCTTTATTTTTTTAACATACAATCTGAGTGGATAGCTCCTGTGGTCATCACACGTGAGCGGATATATAGGTGGGTTAGGTGGGCAGGCTGCAACAATCTAAGTGCTAAAAGAGTTGATCCAATGCTTGGTTTTGTTTGGATTTTCCAACTATGACCATTGGATAGAGTGAATCAATGGCTTACGTTCAAAGTTATTCTCATACTATAGAATGGTATAGGAATGTGGAGAGATTTGGTTGATTTTATGTCGCTGAATAATATAAAATATTATGAGTGCAGACGCTCCACCGCGAGGTTTGTTGCTCCTTCTCGGTCGTCGGGAATCTATGTTCTTCCACTCTTTCGTTTAAGACATGAGCTTTGTTCATCCTTTTGCCGACACGCGGGACATCTATATGCCTCCATTTTAAAAATCATACTATATGCCTCCATGACACGCGGGACATCTAGCATCAAGGTGGCGTGTCATGCAAGAAAATGGAGATATGCAGTGCGTAAGTGAGTCGTGCACTTTGATGGCACCTAGTACTACGCAATATTTTTTCTCCTCGATGGCACGTGAATAGTGCACGTACTCAATGACAGAGCACGGGATGGTAGCCATGGACATGGTCGGCCCTTTTTGAAGAGAGTACTAATAAATACGTAACTTTGATGTGTCCCGTCAACTCGCAGAACGACGAGAAGCTTGCTTACTACGCCTTCTCCCTCGCCAACGCGTGCGCGGTGGCTCGCAGCACGAGGAGAAACTTTTGCTTACAAGCGGTGGACGTGCAGCAGTTCATTTGGTGTCAGATTGCCAGAAGTACTACTGTAGTACCATCATTATTGTTCGACTTTCGGAAGAGGAGAAGAGCCAAGCGCAAGGTCACCTACTAACCTAGTACAGTACTACTATAGCCAAAGCTGGTCCACCTTTTTAGAGCATGGTTAATTAATATAGGCGGCTCTTGCAGCGGCACATCATTTAGAGCAAGTACTCTCTTCGTAGGAACAAAGGAAGTGAAACAAAAGTTGGAGTGGATGCTAGATTGCCAATTAAAACATGATTACATAGGAAAAAATCCTATAGCATTCTATCCTATGAATCAAACGACCAATGTAGGAAAATTATGAGGGGGGTCTCTCCAACAGTGTTCCTCGGCTCGCACCTAGCATCACGGTGGTCGAACTTGGAGTCATTCATCTGGTACACGTGGCATCTCAGATCTGGACACAAGGTGACGCGACCTCTCACTTCGTCCGCCATTTGAAGCGGCGCGCCGGTGGAGGGCTAGCATACTCCAATATTAGGTTGGCTCTATGTGATGTGGCAACTTCATATACTAACCGGATGCTGGCTATACTACTACGGTACTCACACTCCAAGAAGTGACTCGAAAACCATTCATAAATTGAGTCTATGACATGCATTTGCAAATGTACCATTCATTACATACAACAAGTCATCAACACACAACGACAACGAGGATACATGTTGGATTATAGATTATTTCCAACAAAACATTCTAGTAAATACTGAAGTTTTCATCACACAACAAATAACAAGCAATGAAACGAACTTCAACTCAACCAATCCTCGGAGTTGGAAACGCTTGCTTTGACCATAGGTGCTCTGGGAAGGGCCAGCTATTGTCAATATCGAGAGCAACGCAGGACTGATCATCCAGGCTGAAGCGGCATATATCAGGACCAGGGTAGGGAACCACCGCAATGTCCGAGGTATAGATACAGTTGCTTCTCATAAATGGTAGTAACGTTGTGTCAACAGCAGCTGGATGGCCTTTCACCATCATTGGATAGTTCGGTCCAAGGAAGAGTGAGTTTTCTCCAAGACTATCAATACTGAACCAGGGAGAAGGTGTTGGCGCTAGCACACTAGTATCCATCCCGAATACCCTGCAACGGGTGTTGGAATAGGTCCGGAGAGGGCGACCATGGGAGACAACACGTGCTCCCTCAGTAGTAACAATCTCAGTGCACTGTATACAGACAAGAAGAGGTGATCCATCGGAATTAGTTGCCAGGCGCCACTGAGTATATAAGTTCTGCTCGTCCTCATGCTCGTGATCATCACCATCATCATCTCCCCCTTGGTTATAAAATTTTTCAAGTATAGGTGGTGGAATGTTCACAGGACCTTGGAAACACAAGAAGGTTAATTAGTAAAGGGAAACTTGCTAACCCGCATGCATGTGGATGAAACAATTATAATTACAGTGGAAGACAAACATACCGAAACTACGAGGATCCCATGCAAAAACAGTGCCACGAGTGGTGGCAGCAAACACACGATCCTCGTATTCAATTGCATCACAGTACTCATCCGTATACAGAAACTGATTTTTGAGCAATATCCGTGGACGAACCGTGGAATCAGTAACGACGACAACAAGCTTGTCGAACATAGCAACAACTTCATAGTTCTCGTAATTCCAAGAGCGGTTGGGAACTCGACAAATTGATATCTTCCGTAGACGACAGCCACCATGATCGTATTTGAATGTACGTAGATCAGCTGTGTGCTCAACCTCAGGGCACTCTGAGATTTTTGGAAGTGGAATCCGCTAACGAGTGTACACATTCACGAGTTCCCACTCGCAATTGTACCCAATATAAACAACCTAATCTCCATTTGCGCCAGCCCAGGCCTTACCCTTAAGCGATGGAATCTTGACATCACACGTATCGTTATCAAGCGGCATCAACTTGCACAAGGCGAGGCTTCCCTCGTCCCCATGCCAGTCAGCTGGGTCACGGCGAAGAAGATAGGGGAGATCAAACCGCTCCTGGACCCTTGGGTTCCTTGTAGAGATGTTATTAGTTGAGTCGAGAATGGTCTTGAACGAACCTGCCATGCTAGCCGAGGTGATGACGTCGCACCGATCAATGAGTTCCTCCACCATGTCATCTTTCAGATCGGGGAAAGAATAACGGGGTCGTTTCTAGCTTGTTCCCTCCATGGAGAAGACGATCGAACAATGGCAGAAGGAAGGGTGAAGGCAAATGGAGGAGGGAGGAAGAGCGTGCGACAGCAGTTCCAAATAGAGAGGGGAAGGTGAAGAGGCGATGGATGGTTGCCACGGTACATGAAGAGGTGCCCCGGCCAACATAGACGTCCGTTCAGAAATTGTACAAAAGGACTCACCGTCGTCTCACTGACATGTTGGAATGGGACCACATGTCAACGAAACATGGTGTGTAATTTCTTGTGCAAAATGCGATCTGGCCGCGTTGGCCGAAGTGCCGCATTATTTCTCGACTTTATTTTTTTAATGGCGTGCCGTTCAGTTTTGAAGCACGAGTAACTGGTACTGTATGCAGAGAAAATATAAACTACTCTACCACTACTCCACCTCTAGTACTAGTAGTATAAAAAAGATATATAGGCTGGAGCTTCAGCGCTTTCTTGCTAAGGGCTGCCCACTTGCTTCTCACACTATCACCCTCTCTCCAGATCTAAAAAAGACGGCCTCTCTCTCCCTCCTCACCGGTGGTCACAGATCCGCCGGGGAAGAAAAGGACGTGCAGCGTTGACGCACTCCTCGTCGGTGAGCGAGGTCACGCACTGACGACAAAGCCGTCCTCTCAGTCCTAGCGCCCGCGCGGGATGGCCTCCGTCCCCAAGCTCGCTGCCGTAGTGTGTGCGGAGGACGACGACCACGAGCGAAGCTACTTCCCACCGACCCTCAGGTATGCTACCTCTTTTCGAACCATACCCTTATTCTATTGCCCCATCTGCCATGTCGCTGCATGTGGATCTTTTTCCACTCCACCATCTTCCCAATTTGCTATCCTCTGCTCTGTTGGTCACGCAGACGAAAACCTTAATTTGCACTATTAAAGGAAACCCTACTTCATGCAGACTAATCCATGTTTGGGTTGAATAAGGAAAGGAAGGGAGACTGTACTGTCCAAGAGAGTAGGCATCGAACCTGCATCTAGGTTGAAAAGGGGAAAATCAGTAGCTAAGGAACGAGTCTCGTGTCTCTTGGTTGAAGAAGGGTAGAAAGGCATGACAATGCAATAGAGAATGACCAGGTCGATCGGTTTGTTGTTCGCACATAGGGAAAAGGTGGCTAAAGAGAACAAAAATGGGATGTAATCCACATATGCTGCCTGGATATTTGTTGCTCTGGGCAACCATACCTCCCTCACCACTCTATGCGTCCGTGGAGGTACATCGTACTGGTGCGCCCACTGTCTGAATGGGCCTCCCATGCTCTTATTGCCACTTCTTTGCTGTTAGTATAACGCCAGCAGTCAAGTCAAGCAATGCTACTGCTAAAGTGATGCCACATTTAACTAATGCGGAACTCAGTCCAATGCCACCCATAAATTTAAGCAATGCCATTTAATGTCACTGGATTATTTCAGGGTTAGCTGTTGATTGTGGATGTATTAAAGATTTTTCAGCTAAGGCATTCTAATGCTGTTGCACAGCCAGTATACCAACGATGAATCTTGTTACTACCTTCAGATTTTTGCACTGTTAATGCTTATAGATTACATACCTCACTTTCATGAGATAAGTCAATTTTTTTGTACAGTGTCAAGAGGAAAGGTCAAGAGTGGGCACCTCCTCCTCCGGCTGTTCTCTTGATTCGTTCGATCAAGTTTTTATGTTTGACCGATTATCAAGATTGGGATAGCAATTTTTAGGTCCCCTCGAGTTCGAAATGATATTTACCTTGAAGGTACATGGTTTGCAATTTTTTTATACTGTCATTAGTTAATAATGCTAGTTACCTTCAGACTTTTGTATTTGGTTTAATGCTCATGCACAGCTAGTATACCAATGTTGAAACTTGTTACCTTTACATTTTGTATTGTTAATTCTTATAGAAATCTTCCAGTGCTAGAGTTTATTGAAATCTGTTCGGTAAAACAATTGCACTGTACCCTGTAATAAAATAACTACTCTACTGTTGCACTAGCCATTGGATTAGTGTATATTTGTACTATTCGAATGGTGTTGCATTAGCGTATGGACATAAATAAAGTGTGGCAAGCTTTCCCAGATATGTGCTCAAGAAAACTACTACCTATTTTTCTAAATACTAGACGTCGGGTAGTTTAAATTGAACTGCGAAAACGTCTTATATTAAGGAGCAGAGGGTGTAGAGTTCACGCAAATTATCCCGGTAAAGCTAGTCACACCTTTGTTAAAATTAATGTTCATTATGTTATCAGAGGAGGTCTGTATGTTTGTCTCTAATGCCAGTCGACTACATACCTGACATCATGATGTAATGTTAAGTCATTTCCTTTTGTACAGTGTCACTGAATTGTCAAGGTGGTGATGGAATTTTATTTTAGTTGAACTGCACAAAATATGCTTAAAAGAAGAGGAAAGGTCAGGAATCGATCATTCTTTCAGAAAGGACTATATATGCCTTCCTGACATCAGCCGTTGTTGCCTTATTTATTCCTTCAAACAGGTGGTTAGAAACAGTCTTGCTACCTTTTCCCATTTAGAAATTGGAATGCTTATATTTGTGAGTCTATGCTTCAACTAGTGCCACTTTTATAGTAATCACACTTTCAATATCTATGCAAACAGGGATGCTCAATTTTAGTGGAACTGCACAAAAAGTCCAAATGGTTCAACATTAGTAGCATCTTTCTTCCAAACCTTTATATCCAATTGGTGGCACTATGAGCATTATGAAGGTACATGGTTTCCTACTATCTTGCTACTCTTTTTGTACTGTCATTAGATAGTAAATCTAGTGGTTTGCATGTGAATTTATTGGCAGGGTGGACCTACATTGGAGGTGCAGGACATGATTCAATGATTGGATGCTCAATTTTGGTTGTATCGATTTCACCTCTTCCATCACTGCGAACATGGATATCCTTGGTCTGATGAAGAATAGGCACTATATTTCTGCTCTGAACCAGCAAATTAATTCAGTATGAAATTGTCCAGGGCAAAACATGACTGTATCAAATTGTCCAGTGCAAAACATGACAGATGCTAAGCGGAAGAGATGTGTTTAAACCGAAAATACAAGGTGGGGTATATGTTTACTAGCTGCTTGATATTTGTGTAGACAGAGATGTCTGCCCGTTGCTATTTGGCAAACAAACAAAGTGACCGCAATTTTGGTTGAACTGCACAAGAGAATAGTATAGTCACTGCATGCAGTGCCATTTGAAAATAGACACAGAAAGATTGGATAGTCACTTCATGGACTGCAGAAAAGTAGTACTGTACTATTTATTGGCCAACACTAGGTGCTTCATTGCTTTGTCTGATTATACAATGGGCATCATTTTGCCTAAGTTAAAGTTTGTATTCCGAAAATAGTCTCGCCGTGTGATCGAGAGAAGACCAAATCATATTGCAGTGGATGTTCCTCCATCATGTGTGGTTCATTCTCATGGTTCCAGCTATTGGTGAAACCACTTACGTTTGCAAGAGGAATTGTAGACTTCACAAACAAATTTGTCTTTCAGTCTGTACTGAATGTTGGCCAAGAGAAGCATCCATGTTAGTAGGAAGAACAAATGTTTTTTCTAGATCTTTGCTTTTGGAGCTACATATTTGTATATGATCTGTGAATCATTGAGATGCATTAACATGTTGATCTTATGTATGGGAATCATACTAGTTGGTTTTGAATTTGGGCTACTAATGTGAACATATTACAATGCCAGGCCTGTGAGTCTCGTGTGAACATTTTGAACGGATCGGCTCTTACTGCTGTGCACAACATGATCCTTATTTCTTTGTTCGCAGTGTTTACAAGTTACTAACAATTCCTTATTTCTGTTCGCTCAGTGTTTACAAGTTACTGATTGATCACTAGCTAGCCTACTAATGCGCTCCTAGCAGTTTTAGTTGTGACGCAATATCCGAAGTGGCAGTTTTTTGAATAAAAATGCCTACCTCTGAAGAAACTGACAAGCTGCTCTAAAGAAATGCCATGCGAATATGAAGAAACTGCCAGCAAAAACGTTTGCAAATGCCCTATCTCCCAGCTAACGTTCATCAGCTAATGCGATCGTACACGTACACCATCCGACCAACTCGATCCTACACGTACACTATCCGACCTACTCGATCCTACATGGATAAATAGCGGATCACACACATACTACCTCCTTTCTGGTTTGCAGGGCTCAATTCAAGAAACGACCTACGCGATCCTACACGAATAAATAGCGGATCACACACGTACTAGTACCTCCTTTCCGGTTTGCAGGGCTTAATTCAAAAATCTCACCAACCAAGGTACTCCCTCCGTCCGGGTTTATTAGTCCCATGAGCCAAAGCAGCAAGACCAAGGCATGGCAATAATTAACTGCATGCAGAAGTTTAAGCCTAATTAATTCTAGCAATTTAAGTGGCTGCATGCGTGCCCTCGGCTGCGACTCGTTGCATGCTGCTCCGCGTACTGGCTGCGAGCGATTCTGAGTGGCTGCATGCAGCCGGCCATAATTAAGGCAGCTAACTAATGCGAAAAAAGATGCGCTTTAATTGTTGCGGGCCTTTTAAATCTGTGGAATCATTTTTGACAAGGAGGGAGTACCTCGTCTGGATGATTCGAGTGCACTCGTTTGACCGTCATGACGGCGTGTGACCCAGCATGGACGGGATGCACCACTGACGGGACGGGACGACACAGTCATGATTTCAGTTTTTCTAGTTTTCCACGGCAAGCTGGCGCGCTAAGCCATGCCTGCTTATGTACTGAATTCCGATGACCGCGATGACCGTCATGTTTCCCGCGACACGCTAGTTTGCCTACCTTTTGCCTATAATTACTCTTTCCCGGGCTTCTCCGGTGGCACCATCACCCAACTCGCCCTATCCTCATAAGCCCCCATCGGCCCGACGTCGCTCGCCACTTATCCTCGCTCTCGCCACGTCCGCCATGCCCCCGCCCATCCGTGATAGGCGACGCCGGAGGCAGTCAATGTTGGTGTCAAAACTGGCGGATCTCGGGTAGGGGGTCCCGAACTGTGCGTCTAAGGCGGATGGTAACAGGAGGCGGGGGACACAATGTTTACCCAGGTTCGGGCCCTCTCGATGGAGGTAATACCCTACTTCCTGCTTGATTGATCTTGATGATATGAGTATTACAAGAGTTGATCTACCATGAGATCGTAGAGGCTAAACCCTAGAAGCTAGCCTATGGTATGATTGTTGTCGTCCTACGGACTAAAACCCTCTGGTTTATATAGACACCGGAGGGGGTTAGGGTTACACAGAGTCGGTTACAAGGGAGGAGATCTACATATCCGTATTGCCAAGCTTGCCTTCCACGCCAAGGAGAGTCCCATCCGGACATGGGACAAAGTCTTCAATCTTGTATCTTCATAGTCCAACAGTCCGGCCAAAGGATGTAGTCCGGCTGTCCGAGGACCCCCTAATCCAGGACTCCCTCAGTAGCCCGTGAACCAGGCTTCAATGATGATGAGTTCGGCGCGCAGATTGTCTTCGGCATTGCAAGTATATAAAATCCCAGGGCCCAGCGCCTGGTGATCTCGTAAGTATATAAAATCCGAGTACGTTTTAGGTGTCCAGACTCATCATGGCATAGTATTTTAACCTAAGCCATATTTTTTGTAGTCCGGCGAGGTCCCGTACCAAACAATCCTCATCAGAGGATTTGCTGAGCTCAGATGCTATGGAGAGCGGGACGCCCCCAAAGGCCCCTTCCTCCAAACAGGTGCATAACACCGAGGCTTCGTCCCAGAAGGACCCCGGCCAAGGACGAGAGGAAAAGACCGTGAAGGCGGCGCCTGGAGTTCAAACCTCAGGGGCCGGACACATTGGGGAAAAGATTCCCATGGGAGCTGACGGCGGGGGCCGTCCTGAGTTCGACTCCCAGCCGGATGCGATTCTGGAGATATATACGGCTCCAGAATCAAGCAGATAGCCTCCCTCGGATGGAGGGGGCGTGCCTGTTCCATCGGCGACCTCTGTCCAACCAGAGGTGTCGGATGCTTTGTTGGTGGCGCTGAAAAGCGCCTCCATCGTTGATGAACACCGTGCCCTTATGGGTGCGGTGATTGAGAAGATTCAGTCAGCTGAGAGTGGACTGAACGAAGCCTGTATCAGCCTTATAAGAGGCTTTGAGGTATGTTTTATGAGTTTTCGAAGAGTGTCATAGTATAGATAGTACCCCCTGATACACTGTTCGGTGAAAGAAAGAACCGGACAGAGCATCAAATTTATGATCGCAGGAAGACTCATTGAATGACATCGATTTCTCTTTTGTTATAAGCAGGCATCTGTAGCGGCTGCTGCCTCTCATACTGCGGAGATCTCCGGACTGAATCAAAGTCTGGAGCGGGCCAAAGAAGAACTTGGCCAATTGAGAATGCAGTTGAGAGATAAACAAGGTATGCACAAGCCTTTCTCGCGTTTATTGCGAATGAATTTTCAGTATGAAATAAGCTTCATAATTTGTGCTAGGGATTGTGACCGAAGTCGAAGCCCTTAAGAAGGCTATGGCCGAGGCCGAGAAAAAGGCAGCCACAGAGCAGGCTCTTCGTGAGAAGCACGAGGCCAAGGTTATTAAAGCGGAGCAGGAGCTGCAAGAGGCCGTGGGGAAGTGCGAGACCTTGGAGCAGAGTTTAACGGAGAAAGAATCCAAACTCACCAAGGCGCATCAGGCCACGAACGATGCCCGGGGGGAAACCCAAAGCGCCCTACAGGGGATCCAAGAGGCGAGAAAGATCGCGGCGGGTAAGGCTTTTTCCATGTAAAGCAAGCATTTGAGGGGAAAACCATGTTTCTAATTTTGAACCCGGATTTCTCAGGGGTATTTGCCGAGCTATCCCGTAGCATATCAGATGCCGCCCAATTCTACCAAGCCGAAGAAAGGAACACTGCAGATAAGCTCTTCTGGTCGCAGTATTTGGCACCGAATTATCCGGTGCCTTTTGCCAATCAACTGAAATAGCTGATCGAACTGCATAAGGTGGCGGAACTAGCCATGAAAGATTTGGTTATCCGGCTATGGCCTGCCGATCCGATTCCAAGCAGCCACTTCGGGCTCGTTAACCGGCTTGTAAGCACTTGCCCTCGACTTGACGTCATCAAGCGGTCTGTCTGTATAGAAGGTGCGCGAATGGCCTTCGCCCGTGCAAAGGTGCACTGGGGGAAGATGGATGCTGAGAAGCTGATGACCGAAGGGCCGCTAGAGGGAAAGGAGCACCGCAAGCCCGAATTATATTATGAGAGCGTCCTGAAAGGATCCTACCTTGCAGCGGAGCTATGCACCAAGGACATTATATTTCCATGAATGCCAATCATGTTGTCCTTTGTAATGTTTGAACAAGGTCATTTATTTGTTGCCTGTTATATAAAAGTTTACCCTCCTGTGCGGCCGTTTTATATGTTAAACCTGAGAGTTGGCCAGTCGTCGGCTTCTGCCCCCATGTAAGAAGTACGGGGGTGTTCGGGATAAACCTGAGCACTCTTTATCCCAGTTTTGGGTCCTTCGAAGGAGGTGCTCAGCACAATGAACTAGGCAATCGGACTATAGGGCTTTATCACTCTCACTTATCCATAGGAGCTTTAGTATGGTAGGCGCAGCCCCTGGTGTTTGCAAAACCGTACTAGGGGCTCTATAAGCACCTGATCGGAGAAAAACCGATCCATCACACGCTGCATCGGTTATGGCATTATGCGGGAGAAATCCTAAAAGATTTTGTGACCTCTCGAACAGCTGACTAGCTCTCGCCGTATCATGACAGTCAGTTTTCGGCTTTCTCTACTGAGATGCTCGTCCGAAAGAACCGGGACATAATCGCAGTAGTTCTCCCAGTGCTACCTTAGCCGATATAGCGGAACGTAAGGTACCAAAACATGGGAGCCGGGAAAACCCAACTATTGACCCAAGACATGATTCGGAGCTGATGCATATAATGCTATAGGTTCGGGGTGCCGAACTTCCATGAAGGTGTTCGGACTTTATTGCCGTGTTATGGGTAAAACGAAGCCCCTGGCATATTTTAAGGCATATCGTTGTGTACGGATGCCACTTGACAAAATAATTTCGATAAGAAATAACAGCAGGTAAACGTCATGTAAATCCACATGTTGTATTTGAATAGTACGTCTATGCGTATGAGTACAAGTAATGTGATAAAAAAGGAATATGATTGCGGAACCTGCTGAGACCAGGGGGGAAGAAGCTGAGTGCGGATCCGTAATATAGCCGGATGGTCATTGCGGGGAATGTCTAAGGATTCCCTTGCGCGTTCAAGCTACCTCCGTATAGCCCGTCCTGGTCGGTGCAAAGGTGAACCTGCGAAGGAAATCTAAGAAATATTTGCGTGCCGGAGAGCGGTTGAGCCGCTCAGTTCGGCCTGTCCTGGCCTTCGCCGGAGTGTTTAATTGAGCTTTGGACGAGCCGGGCTATCCTTCCGCAGAGTAGTTCGGAGTCCCTTGACGGTGTCCGGGAGCCTGGATGTCGACTCGAGGTTTGGCTGCAAGGTGCTGCTCGTTGCTTCTGCTGCTAAAGCAGTGTTGTATTTGTTGGTGCCGAGGGAAGGTTCGGCCTTGCCATTAACCGTGATGACGCCGCGTGGATCGGGCGTCTTGAGCTTTCGGTAGGCATAATGTGGCACCGCATTGAATTGAGTGAACGCGGTTCTTCCGAGCAGTGCCTGATAATCACTGCGGAAAGGGACGATTTCGAAGATTAACTCTTCGGTACGGTAATTTTCTGGTGATCCGAAGACTACCTCAAGGGCAATGGAGCCTGTACAGCTGGCTTCCACACCTGGTATAATGCCTCTGAAAGTGGCTTTAGTGGGTTTGATCGCCGAATGATCGATGCCCATCTTGCGCACTGTGTCCTGGTAAAGCAGATTTAGACTGCTGCCTCCATCCATAAGGACTCGAGTGAGGTGGAACCCGTCTATTATTGGGTCGAGGACTAGTGCGGTTGGATTGCCCTGATTGGCGTTAACCGGACGATCCATGCGGTTGAAGGTGACCGGCCCTAGTTTATATTGTGGGACGACTAGTTCCGTTAAGTCGGCATCCCTAAGGGTGCGTATCCGGTCCGAGTTGGTAATTTGGGTGGTATTTACCACATTCACCGATTGAATATGCGGGGGAAATTTCTTTTGCCCTCCTGTGTTCGGTGATCTGGGCTCCTCGTCGCCATCATCGCTTTGAGGCCCCCCTTCTCCGTCTTTGGCGCCTGCCCTGCCGGCTTGTTTGAAGACCCAGCATTCTCTGTTGGTATGGGTGGCTGGCGTTCCTGGGGTGCCATGAATCTGGCATTGGCGATCGAGTATGCGGTCCAGACTGGATGGACCCGGATTGTTATTTTTGGGTGGCCCTTTCCGCTGACCGGACTTTGAGCCCCTGAACCCAGCATTAACTGCCGTATTTTCGGCGTTTTCACCATATTTGCGGCGCTTGTGTTTGTTGCGTCGTGGTTTGCCGTTGCTATCCCTGGCTTATGGTATGTCAGGTTTGCTTGCTGTATTGGTACTACGAGCCAACCAGCTATCTTCGCCCGCACAAAAGTGGGTCATAAGTGTCATGAGGGTTGCCATTGATTTTGGCTTCTCTTGGCCGAGGTGCCGGGCGAGCCAATCGTCGCAGATATTATGCTTAAATGCCGCTAAGGCCTCCGCATCCGGATAGTCGACAATTTGGTTCTTCTTAGTTAGGAACCAGGTCCAGAATTTCCTGGCCGATTCCCCTGGCTGCTGAGTTATATGACTTAAATCGTCAGCATCCGGCGGTCGCACATAAGTGCCTTGGAAATTGTCGAGGAATGCATCTGCAAGGCTCTCCCAGCTTCCGATGGAGTTTGCCGGCAAGATATTAAGCCAATGCCGAGCTGGCCCTTTGAGTTTTAGCGGGAGATACTTGATGGCATGTAAATCATCCCCGCGGGCCATGTGAATGTGGAGGAAGAAGTCTTCTATCCATACCGCGGGGTCTGTAGTACCATCATATGATTCAATGTTTACGGGTTTAAACCCTTATGGGAATTCGCGATCCATTACTTCATCAGTGAAGCAAAGGGGGTGTGCGGCGCCTCTGTGCCGGGCTATATCACGACGCAGTTCGTACGAGTCTTGTTTGCTGTATTCGGCCCGACCGGATTTGCTTTTAGCATATTCGGTGTGACGGTCAACGTCCCGTGTTGGGGCGCGCCCCCGTGATCCGTAGATCGACCTTGCATGTTTTGCTTTGTTTTCCAATACGTCTCGCAGGTTCCGCGTGTTACCCTGGGCCTTGGTATTTTTGTTTGAATGGCGGCGGGGTGCGGGCTGGACTTTGGGCTGATATGCCTCTCTGTCTCGGCCACGAGGTGGCCGATCAGCCGCATCATACGCTGGTGATGTAGGTTTCAATGCTTCCTCCTCGAGTTGGGGTAGCAACCTGTGCTTTGGGTAACTCCTGGTTGGTCGCTCGAGTTCGTATTCCTCGGCTGCCAGGACTTCAGTCCATCTATCCGCTAGCAGATCTTGATCAGCTCGAAGCTGTTGTTGCTTTTTCTTCAGGCTGTTTGCTCTGGCTATAAGCCAGCGCTTGAAGCGCTCCTGCTCGACGGGATCCTTAGGCACGATAAATTCTTCGTCGCCGAGGCTCACTTCGTCTTCGGAGAGACGCATGTAATTGTCATCCTCTGATTCTCTGTTTGCTGCCTGTTCCGGAGGGCTAGCTTGTTCATCCTCCCGCTTGAGGTCTGGCTGGAGGGGATTGTCGTCGTCTTCGGCACTATCTGGAGCATTATTGTCTCTTGTGCCGGTATCGCTGCTTTTGCTATGGTGGGACTTAGAGAGGCGCCGCTGACGTCGGTGCTTGGATTGCTTCTTGGAGGGATTATCCTCCGTTGTCTTATCGCCATCGCCTTCTTTGGGGGTGTCCACCATGTATATATCATACGATGAGGTGGCAGTCCAGCGCCCTGTGGGCGGTGGTTCTTGTTCGTCTCCTGCATCGTCGTCCATACCGTCGATGTCTTCGGAGCCGAAGTCGAGCATGTTGGTTAAATCGTCGACAGTGGCTACTAAGTGGGTGGTGGGTGTGGAGCGAATTTCTTCGTCGTCCGCATCCCATTCTAGCCGGACATAGTTCGGCCAAGGGTCTCCTGACAAGGAGAGAGACCTCAATGAGTTTAACACGTCGCCAAAGGGCGAGTGCTGAAAGATATCCGCGGAGCTAAACTCCATGATCGGTGTCCAATCGGATTCGACGAGCACGGACGCAGGCGGCTCGGAGCCCATGGCCGGGGACGAATCCAATAGTTCGGCAACACGGGTCTCGTAGGAGGTGAATTCAGTATTCGGCTCTATTGCCACTGAGTGTGCAGCCTCTATGACGGCGTTCATCCACCCGTCCTCAGATGGCGCAATTTGTTCCGGATTGAGGGCCGGAGTAGTTGCAGGTGTGATCTCCCGAACACCGTCCGACGGCAGAGCTAAATCATGCTCGTCGTGATTGTGCGGCGCACCTGACATGGGCTTGAATCCGTCGAAAATCAAGTCTCCGCGGATGTCGGCAGTATAGTTCAAGTTTCCAAATCTGACCTGATGGCCAGGGGCGTAGCTTTCGATCTG
Organism: Triticum aestivum; assembly: GCF_018294505.1. Classification (NCBI taxonomy): domain Eukaryota; kingdom Viridiplantae; phylum Streptophyta; class Magnoliopsida; order Poales; family Poaceae; genus Triticum; species Triticum aestivum. The sequence continues at coordinate 390,943,049 of NC_057799.1, read as the reverse complement.
CTCCAGATGGCCAAGCGAATTGGCCCGCAGTACGAAGCCGCCGAATACGAAGATCTGTCCGGGGAGGAAAACCTCACCCTGGATCGCATCATTGCCGATGATCGAAGGAGCCATCAAGCCTTACGGTGACGACACAGTGGAACTCTCAATGAAAGCACCAATGTCGGTGTCAAAACCGGCGGATCTCGGGTAGGGGGTCCCGAACTGTGCGTCTAAGGCGGATGGTAACAGGAGGCGGGGGACACAATGTTTACCCAGGTTCGGGCCCTCTCGATGGAGGTAATACCCTACTTCCTGCTTGATTGATCTTGATGATATGAGTATTACAAGAGTTGATCTACCACGAGATCGTAGAAGCTAAACCCTAGAAGCTAGCCTATGGTATGATTGTTGTCGTCCTACGGACTAAAACCCTCCGGTTTATATAGACACCGGAGGGGGTTAGGGTTACACAGAGTCGGTTACAAGGGAGGAGATCTACATATCTGTATTGCCAAGCTTGCCTTCCACGCTAAGGAGAGTCCCATCCGGACACGGGACGAAGTCTTCAATCTTGTATCTTGATAGTCCAACAGTCCGGCTGTCCGAGGACCCCCTAATCCAGGACTCCCTCAGTCACCGCCAGAACTTGTGTTCGGTTTTTCACGGAAGGCAGACGGAGGGAGGATGCATTCTATCGGTCTTTAGATGGCAATGCGGAGTATGAGGAGTTGTTGGAGCGCGACCGCCTGGCGAAGGAGCAGCGTATTGCCGATTTGCACCGCCAGTGGGACATGGAGCAGCAACGCACCGATGCTCTGAGTCGCGAGCAGAGCGCCCGCAACTGGGCTGACTACATGGAGGCCGGCGCCTGACAAATAGACCTGGAGGCTGTCGGGCACGCACGCATTCGCGATGCCGAATTTTACTACAAGCTCGTCAAGTGGGTTTCCCGCTTAGAAGCCGAAGCTTCGGTGGACCACGCCGGCATGGAAAGGGCCAACGCACGCGAGCAATGCACCCTATCACACCTCTGGCAAGTTCGAGGCGAGGCGGCGGACACCGGTGCCGGCGTTTAGCGTGTACCGCAGATGGCGGCCGACATCGTCTAGTTAGCTAAGAGTAAGTTAGTACTTGTACACTACTAGAGTATTAGTGGGAGTAGAGAGTTAACTTGTCCATGATGGTTGTCAACGTGGAAGTTCAGTACTCTGCATCTGGATCAGACCTGTTACTTTGCTCTGAATGTTGAACTTTCCGTTTGAACGTATGGAATGGGCTGTTATTTTTTAAATGGGTTGTATTTGTCTGCCACGGGTTTAGAGGCTGACTTGTGAGCCTACCAGGTTGACGCGTACACAATCAGGAGATGATTGTACATGGAGAGGATGACAGCGGGGACCCACCAAGGTCATGCCAATACGCAAGCAAGTGCCTCCTTATTTGAAGCCAATAAAAAATGGCTCCTCCTAATGGATTTTTGACATCTGGGTCCCATGCCATTGTCAACGTAGTCAATAAACGAGAGAATTGCACAACGAGCGGCTGACACCAGGGACCTAGTAGCTCGCCCAGTTTTTTTGTTTTGGGTTAATTTGATAAATGCCACTCCAAATCTGGTGGTTCCGAGAAATGCCACTGCAATTTCCAAACTTTGAAAAATGCCATTTCATGCCATTTCCAGTGGCATTTTTCGAAGTCTGGAGTGGCGTTTTTCAAAGTTTGCAAATTGCATTGGCTTTTTCAAAGTTTGCAAAAATTGCAGTGGCATTTTTCAAAGTTTGAAAATTGTAGTGGTTTTTATGAATCGCCATAATTGGAGTGGCATTTATCTAATTTGTTTTTGAGACGGAAGCAGGGTGTCAAGTGGGCTGTGCGGGGCACTGTGGCCTGTCTAGACAACCTTTTCTTTTATGTTTACCACAGACCATCCCAGTAGTTTTTTTGTTCTTTCTGAAAATGGCTAGCCCAGTTTTTTTGTGATTTGTCAAGTAAGTCGCTTTGTCAGGCCTGTTGGGCTGCAAACTTTCAAGACGAGGAGAGCTTCATTCGGCTGGCCGACAAAATGGCCTATCAGTAATGAGAAATGGGTTGTACATTTTTAAAACACATCAAACCGGCAATTAGTTTCAAATTTCTTTTTTTTCATTTTGAGATTTTAAATTGCATTGATTTTTATGCGTGGACAATTTGTTGGATTTTATATTGATATACATTTACTTTTAAAATCAGTTTGAATGTGACTCGAAATTTCGGGATTAAAAACGGTTCGGACCGCACCGAAATATGCAAATTTTCGTATAATTTTTTAACCGTGGCCACAATATGGGCTGTAATGCTAACAAAAAGAATATGGGCTCCAAAAAAACCTTAAGAATTAGCAAATGGGCTGTAAATTATTAGAAACAATGGCAGATGGGATGTATGCTGTTTCCCAAAGATTTGAGGCTTTCCTAAAAAAAGGTTGACGCACAAGCAGTGACTGTTGGATGTCCATCCAACGGTCGTCGTGCGTCTTCAATCTCTGCTCTTCCTGCTCCAGCCGCTCAAACAAGCCCCGGCGAGACTGCCTGCTCCCTCCTCCCGCGGCCGGCTGTGCTGCCGCGCAGGCCTCACCGCCCCACTATACTCCCATCGCTGGCCTAGCCATCCCTCTACTCACCCACACCTACTGTTATTCTCCGGCGACGGCAGCCGAACCAGTCAACCATCATACACCCCACCGCGTGCGCAGCCACTGCCGTGTCTTCCCCGGCACCATGTCGTTCCCTTCGTAGGCCTCGCCGTCGTCCACCGCCCTGGTGCTCTTGGCGCGGCGTGGTCAACGTGGTCAACGAACGACATCCATCGGAAGTGGGCTGGACGTGGAGAGGCTGACAGCTGGGTCCACGCCCTCACACAAGGAACTGCCTCCTTATTACGCGCAAACTAATGATTCCTCCACCTGGCATCTGGGACCCACCGGAAGGGCCTCTGTATTTCACGAAAAATATGTTCCCCCCGCTGACAGCTCGGATCCACCAGCTATATCTTCGCACGCAAGGAAGTGCCTCCTTATTGCGCACAAAAAAAATGAATACTCCCCCTGCTAGCTGGGACCCAGCATAGTGGGAGGCTGACTTGTGGGCCTACTAAGTTGACTGGGATGGAGGGCTTTGTCAACTTAGTCAATATGAATGATTCTAGCTCTAGTGACCTTACAATGTCCATCCAACGGCCGTAGTGCTTCTTCAACCTCTGGTCTTCCTGCTCCAGCCGCCCAGAGCAGCGCCGGTCTTGCCGCCTGCTCCTGTCTCCCGTGGCCGGCTGTGCTGCCGCGGAGTCCTCACCACCCCTACTACTCCCACCGCTGGCCAGGCCCTGCGGCGACGGCAGCCTCACACCACAGCTGAACCAGTAAACCCTCGTACTCCTCTCCGCGTGGGCTTCCACTGCCGCGTCGTCCCCTTCCTAGGCCTCGCTGTCGTCCACCGCCCTAGTGCTCTCGGTACGGCGTGGTCAACATGGTCAAGGAACGACTTCCATCGGAAGAGTACTGTACGTGGAGAGGCTGATAGCTGGGTCCACGGCCGCAGCAAATAAGTGCCTCCTTATTACGCGCAAAATAATGATTCCTCCACCAGACAGCAGGGACCCACCGGACGGGCCACCGTTGTTCACAAAAAAAGTTCCCCCCTGACTGCTGGGACTCACCAGCTACATCTTCGCACGCAAGGAAGTGCCTGACTGTCGGGACCCACCTAGTCGAAGCATACGTAGCCATGTCATTCTGATCGCGAACGTGTACGTACATACTGGTCGATGTAGAGGCGCGCACGTGTGGTAGTAGAGGCGCGCATGTAGCATGTACACGTACGTACAATGGCCAGGGTGCAAGAAAGTAAATACAGCCACATGCATACATACGGGCGGGGTCTCAAACACCTATTTGCGCATACATACGGCCAGGGCTGGTGTACATGGCTGGGTCGGAACGGAGAAACTACGTCGTCGTCGTGCTCATGGGGAGGCAACAGAATGCGTTGTGTTCATCGGGAGGCAACGGAACGCGTGCTGTTCATCGGGAGCCAACCGGCTTGGATGGAACAGCCGATGGAAACGAGGCCTGACGTACCGCAGAACGGAGGAAACGGACTTGTGTTCGACCGACCACGGTGGAAAAGGGATCCTGTTCATCGGGAGGGGTCTAGCGTACCGCAAAACGGAGGAAACGGACCTTCTACGGTTGAAACGGGGTTCTGTTGATCGGGAGGGGTGTGGCGTACCGCAAAACGAAGGAAACGGGCTTGTGTTGGAGCGGTACGGTCGAAACGGGGGTCCTGTTCATCTGGAGGGGTGTGGCGTACCGCAAAACGGGACTCCATGGGATACTGTTCATCTCCACCGTCGACCTCCTCCAGCCTCCACGGGCTCCTGTTCATCCACCATCGACCTCCTCCAGCCTCCACCTGCGACTGTTCATCCACGTCCCCTGTTCATCCAGCCTCCACCGCGCGCTCCTCCACAGGCTACTGTTCAACCAGCCCTCTCCACGGGGGTCCTGTTCAACCACCCCTCCACGGGCTACTGTTCATCCAGCCCTCCACCGGCTACTGTTCATCCATCCCTCCACCGGCTACTATTCAACCAGCCCTCCACGGGGTCCTGTTCATCCAGCCCTCCACGGGGTCCTGTTCATCCACCGGCTCGGTCGATCGGGGTACTGTTCATCCAGCGGCAACGGCCTCTACTACCACGGGGTCCTGTTCATCCAACCCCCCACCGGGAATTGTTCATCCAAACCCCCTCAACAATGCTCACTGTTCATCCAGGGAAGGAGGCAGCAGTGTTCGATCGGCTTCAGTTAGCAGCAATAGCAAAGGAATCACACTCGGGTTCAGTTAACAGCAAGGGATCGATCGATCGCTTGGGTTCAGTAACGCGTAGCCTGCAGTGCAATCGCTCGGGTTCAGTTAGAGCCCAACGCCCACTCGGGTTCAGTTAGAGCCCAATGCCTCACACCCACGCGCGTACGTGTACGAGAGAAACGCGCATCGCTCGGCCCCCGACCACCCACCGTAACCGGGAACTCCCCGATATTTTCCGTGCCCTCGCTTCTACCATGGTTTTTTCCGTCATGGACGGCCCAAAGAATTTCATGCAGCTGCGTCTCCGGCCCGCCCAGGACGAAAAGCCCATTTTCTGTCATGATTTTTTTTCATAGAAGTAGGAGCCCACCACATCTAAGATGATATCGGGTTTTGTCACAATTATCGTCATAGAAGTGTCATAAGTATGGAAGAAAAAAAGATCGTTCGGCCCAAAATGTCATGGATGTGTCTTTTTTGTAGTGAATTAACCCAGATCAAAGCAATAAAAAATATCAGGAATGACACGCTCCTGTTGCTATAACCCATCGAGTCTTCTGTGCCGCATGCGCGTGTCTTGCTTGTGTCGTATATGAGCGTCCGCCAGCGGAATACATCAAGCAACTACCCAGGCTAGCTAGCTTTGTTCGTCCGTTCACCAAGATCAATCAACTTGCTTGGACAGCTAACTTGTACGTGAACGCATGTGTATCTCGGCCAACGGTCGATGAATCGTGTCGTACAAGTACGCGACAGTGATGAGGTCAGGAAGAGCTCTGCGTTTGGAACGGTGGCTACAAACATTATAAGGTGGTTTTTTGTGTGTGATAGCGCTACAATTTCCCCTCTCAGTTGGTTAGTGGTTGATTGAATAAGTGTATGCACATTATAAATTGTTCTGTCAGTAGCAGTGTTTTCTTTGCTTGAACTCTCAGTAGCAGTTGCTCACTACGGATTTTTTTATGTCTTTTGCCCCTCAAAACATTTTTGTCTAGCTCCGCCACTGATTCTCTGGCTCCCCTTATGTCAAATCAATAAATTTGGGTGCAATAGTCTACCCTCAAAATTTGTTGCGATCCCCTATACTTGTGGGTTATCAAGAATTTTTCTGGCGCCGTTGCCGGGGAGCATAGCTCTATTTGCTGAGTCACTTGGGATTTATATTTGTTGACCACTATGAAGAATCTGAAGGATGATAGAACCAAGACCGTTCCCTCTAAGATGAGGGGAGGTAAAGAACTGCCATCTAGCTCTGCATTTGATTCACCTTCTGTTTGAATAGGCTCGCGACACCACCACCTGCTATTAATTCTGATATGTCGTAGGTAATTGATGATGCTACTTTTGCTATGAATGATGCTTATGATGATGCTAGTAGTTTGCTTGATGAAACTGTGCCACTAGGAGAATTTCTTGATGACCAACTTGCTAAAGCTAAAGAATTCGAAAATGCTGAAACTAATGAAATTTATGATTCACCTATTATACCTAGATCTCTGATGACCCACAAGTATAGGGGATCTATCGTAGTCCTTTCGATAAGTAAGAGTGTCGAACCCAACGAGGAGTAGAAGGAAATGACAAGTGGTTTTCAGCAAGGTATTCTCTGCAAGCACTAAAATTATCGATAACAGATAGTTTTGTGATAAGATAAATTGTAACGGGTAACAAGTAACAAATGTAAACACGGTGCTGCAAGGTGGCCCAATCCTTTTTGTAACAGAGGACAAGCTTGAACGAACTCTTATATAAGGCAAAACGCTCCCGAGGACACATGGGAATTGTTGTCAAGTTACTTTTCATCATGCTCATATGATTCACATTTGTTACTTTTATAATTTGATATGTGGGTGGACCGGTGCTTGGGTGCTGCCCTTCCTTGGACAAGCCTCCCATTTATGATTAACCCCTCTCGCAAGCATCCTATTGACACCAGATTTTGGCACGGTCAAGAACTTAATTAATAAGGCCTCAAATGGAGAAGTGATCTACATAAAAAAGTTTCGTATTGTCGATATGAACATCTTTGAAGTTTGGACCATCGCCATCCGATCTCATCTCGAAGGCCGAAGTTGTATTCGGAATACTGATATTTTATATCCAGAGCAATGTTCGGCCAATTACGCCTCAACTGAGGCCTCAAATGAGAAAATATTCTACATGAATTGTCTTCGTCTCATCGAAACGGTCAATTTTGGTATAAAAATCATATCAATCCAAGTTCGTATGTAAAAATTATAGCCACCTGAGTGCGGCCCTGTCACGGGGCAAAAGTGGCGCGCCCCATCAGACGCGGTGTCTGATGGGTAGCGCGAGTAACAGCCTGTTTTGCGTGAGCAATTTGGCCCTGAAGACGGCCTGAAATTGAAAAACATTCAACATGAAAGTTGTTCGCCTCGTCGAAACGGTCAAATTTTCATTTGGGCTCATCTTCATCCGATGTGGTTTGTGGCATGTGGGACCTAAAAACCGAACTAATGTTCCAGACTTACCTAAATCTGAGTTCGGTTAATTTTGGAAAGATTTGGACATGATTTGGAGTTCTTTTCTTGTACGGGAAGTCCATCCGCCTCTTATATACCTAAGGGGTGACGGCCAATTGAACAACACACAATCGAACAATCATATACCACTTTTTATCTTTTATCTTTTCTCCTTAACCCTAGTTCTTCTTCTCCTCGTTCTTCGTTCGTTCTTTTTGTTGCAGGGCGGCGAACCTCGAGGCCCTAGGGGCGGTCAGGCCGACCTAGGGCAGCCCATAGCTACCGCGCGCCCTGACGGGGTCCCTCCTGGGCGCGTGGGGTTTCAGGTCTTCAAAAGCGCCCGCCGGATTGCTTGCGTATCGTGCTTCCGGACGTGTCTCCTTCGACGCGAGCTGCAGTGCATCACCCCCGGCGTCGAGGGTACACGGTGACGTGTTCGTGTGCGAACACACTTTTTGGCGACTCCGCTGGGGACGAAGCTTTGAACGTTCTCCGGCCTGTTCTTGCTACAAAGAGATCGTCATCTAGGGTTTGCAATCTACAAAGGTAACATGAATACCCAATTCACTTATGTAGATGTAAATAATGCATATGCTGTTGCTAGATCGTTTAATGAGCATAATGTATCAGCTAGCCCTAACTTTATCAATCATGCATCTAGTTATGTGCAAGAGCCGATGGAACAAAAGCTTCATGCTTCTACCTCATATAATATTAGCAACATGGAACATATGTATACCAAATCCCATGCATCGGTAGCCCCACAAATCCATATGCCGATGAACAACATGATGAGTTCCGTTAATCAAGTTGAAACACCTCACATAGGAACTTCCGATAGTATGCAACAAAGTGTTTCACCTTTTTATTCATCTGCAACGAGCTTGCAATATGTTAATCAAAACATGCCGGTGGATAGGGGAATTGGCCACGCTACTACTAGTTATCCGGACAATTACCTCAATCATCATATGCTACACCTCATGCTACTCATTTTTTGGCACCATATGCAACTATAGGTATTCATAATTCGGCTTCGCACCTTCACGCTAATAGCCGAATAAGTGAACATTCTATAGGATCACATGTGTCTTCACCTAGTACATGTTTTCTCTGCACAATTACAGAATTTCGGTGACATCTCGTTACCGAAAGAGTCTAAAACTGTCGGGGGGCAATTCTATCCAGATTGGGTCATTAAGAAAAATCTTACGTCTTTTTGGGACAAATGCAATGTTGTTCTACATGAATTAATAAAAGAGGGAAAGCCTATTAATTCTACTACAATCCAAGCTAGATTATGCCAAAAATAGAAAGCATTGCGTGTGGATAGAATTGTCAAAAAAGGTGGTCATTCGGATAACAAAGTTAATTCGGCTATTGAAAAGACTGAATGAAATATTACGTGTGTTGGGGAGCTATTCAAAAGAGGAACAACATATCGTTCAAGTAACACAACCATCATGCTCTCCCAACGTGTTTGAAAAGGTATGTCTAGCAAGTGATTTACCTATCTTCCGATTTGGCCACAACTTTATTGTTGATGCTTCTATAAGAAAAAAATCTCATAAGTAAATTTGAAAGACCAATGAAGAAGGGAAATTTACTTGTTAGCAATAAAACTGTTAGAGAGCATATCATTCAACCTATTGTGCCATTTATAAAGACCGATAGTGACCTATTATTGTAGCCAAAGTTTTCCCCATTGCTTTATCAAAATTTCATATCTAATTGGGTAGCTTTGCTTGTTTCATACTTGGCTTGCACTTGGTCTCAATTGAGACATGTGTATTCTAACTATTTTCGTTTCATAAATTTAAAGCCAAGGTCAAATTCTTTTGAGAAATCCGATGCTAATATAATATCTTATCCAAATACATCAGATATAGGGTGCAAAACACAATGCATAGCCGAATGGGGATATTCCAAATTTGAACCATTCGTTTGCTTAACTCCAAAGCCATTCACACACCAAGATCTGCTAGAAAACAAGAAGTATACCTTCAATTCAAGAATGTGTGATCAAATATTTGATTTGCTGTTGGAAAATAATTACATTAGAGTTCTTGATCACCATGTGAAGCCATCAATCCAGACGAATGTATTGCAAGTTGCATGATTCGTCCAAGCATAATTTTGAGGATTGCAACATGTTTCATTGAATAGTTAAATCGGCCATTGATAAAGGACGATTAAAATTTGTTGAAACACCAAGGCATGACTAGTCTATTCCGATTGGTCCTAATGGAGAAAAGTTTTTGAATCGGCTGCTTCAAGACGATTCCTTTAAAGATGAGAAGGTAAAAACTACAGGTGATGGGATCAAGATTTCAAGTAAAGAAGTTGTCCAAGAGCACAATGAAAATATTCTTGAAGGCATGAGTTCTATCGAAGATAAAATGAATACGCCAAGGACTGGGGGGCAACAAAGCAATCCAGAGATCGATGCAAGCAAAACAAAAGGAGATAAAGGCCACAATAAGCACAAGCACAAGAAATCCAAGGTCACTTTTGCATAGTTATTAGATAAATATCAAAAGAAAAGTGAAGAGAATGGTGCTTATCGGCTGAGTAATGCAAAAGCATCAAGATCACCCCCTAGGCGCAAATCCAAGGATCGATATTGGCAAGAAGAGAATTTTAATGCAACGTGTTCATATCCTTATTTTGGGTCACCAATGCCAATGCCGTGGATGCCTCCCTATGCTCATGTAGATCGATATTCATCATGGGACATGTATGATACAATGGCACATTCTCCATCATATTTTAGACCATCTCACCATTATTATGCAGCTCCAAGAAGATCAACATTCAGTGAGCAGTCATATGTTCAAGACCGTTTCAATAAGAAATAATCGGTCTGGAGCTCAAGAAAGAAAAAAGATGTGATCAAACAAGTATATCGAGTTAAAAAAGATGTTCGCAAGAGTGCCAATTCAGATTTGATCTTAAAGGATAAATAGCCAATTAAAGCATTAACATTGGCTACTAAATGCAATGAGATGAAGCAATCAATTGTCGAGAATCAAAGTGCCAAATCTGATGAAAAGAAGTTGAAAGTGCACAAGGTAAAACAAGAATTGTCATTAGTTCAAACAAAATCACAGCCGAGGCACTCACTCGGCTTATCGTATTGGCAAAAAAAGAAATTACAAAAACTTAGTGCACAACAGCTCGAAAAGAGAAACATGGCACGGGTTCCCAAAAGAAAATAATCAAAACAAGAGTGATGTGAAAGGTTCCATTGCAAGAAGTGTGACAAAGGTAAAAAAGGAAAAGAGTGAAAATTATGAACGACCAAGCCAAAGGTTTCAACGTCTTCGGTGCACACATTATCCCCATTCTCCAACTATGCCATTGATGCCGATGACATGGAATTCATCCTCAGGTATGACTGGTTATCCTCCATGGACTTATTTTGATCCATGGACGCAATATAAGTTCTTACAACATGCAAGGGTTTTACGTCATCACCATACATTCGATTAGCTGTATTTTGTTGCTAATCAAAGTGGCCGATATATAACTATCGCCCTAAGCAAAGACATGGCCGATATATAATTATCACCCTAAGCACATATAAATGGACAATGGAGTGTTGACATCGTCCTTAGAACAAACTCTGGGCAAATTATTTTTCGGCATCCAAGTTTTGCCGAAAAACAGGGGGGTATGTGTTGACACCAGATTTTGGCACGGTCAAGAACTTAATTAATATGGCCTCAAACGGAGAGGTGATCTACATAAAAAAAGTTTCAGTCGATATGAACATCTTTGAAGTTTGGGCCATCGCCATCCGATCTCATCTCGAAGGCCGAAGTTTTGTTCGAAATACTGAGATTTTGTATCCAGAGCAATGTTCGGCCAATTACGCCTCAAGTCTGGCCTCAAATAAGAAAACATTCTACATGAATTGTCTTTGTCTCATCGAAATAGTCGGTTTTGGTATAAAAATTGTATCAATCCGAGATCATATGTAAAAGTTACAGCCACCTGAGTGCGGCTCTCTTACGGGGCAAAAGTGGTGTGCCCCATCAGACATGGTGTCTGATGGGTAGCGCGAGTAACAACCTGTTTTGCACGAGCTATTCGATCCTGAAGATAGGCTCGAATTGAAAAACATTCAACATGAAAGTTGTTCGTCTTGTCGAAACGGTCAAATTTTCTTCTGGCTCATCTTCATCCATGGTCGTTTGTGTCATGTGGGACCTAAAAACCGAACTGATGTTCCAGACTTATCTAAATCCGAGTTCGGTTAATTTTGGAAAGATTTGGACATGATTTGGAGTCCTTTTCTTGTACGAGAAGTCCATACGCCTCTTATATACCTAAGGGGTGAGGGCCAATTGAACAACACACAATCGAACAATCATATACCACTTTTTATCTTTTATCTTTTCTCCTTAACCCTAGTTATTCTTCTCCTCGTTCTTCGTTCGTTCTTCTTGTTGCAGGGCGGCGAACCTCGAGGCCCTAGGGGCGGTCAAGCCGACCTAGGGCAGCCCATAGCCACCGCGCGCCCTAACCGGGTCCCTCCCGGGTGCGTTGGGTTTCGGGTCTTCAAAATCGCCCGCCGGATTGCTTCCGTACCGCGCTTCCGGACGGGTCTCCTTCGACGTGAGCTGCGGTGCATCATCCCCGGTGTCGAGGGTACACGGTGACGTGTTCGTGTGTGGACACATCCGCAACTATGAAAGAAGAATTAAGGTAAACCTAACCATAGCATGAAACACATATGGATCCAAATCAGCCCCTTACGAAGCAACGCATAAACTAGGGTTTAAGTTTCTGTCACTCTAGCAACCCATCATCTACTTTTTACTTCCCAATGCCTTTCCCTAGGCCCGAATAATGGTGAAGTGTCATGTAGTCGACATTCATATAACACCACTAGAGGAAATACAACATACATCTCATCAAAATATCGAACGAATACCAAATTCACATGATTACTTATAACAAGACTTCTTCCATGTCCTCAGGAACAAACGTAACTACTCACAAAGCATATTAATGATCAAGATCAGAGGAGTATTAATTATCATTAAGGATCTGAAAATATAATCTTCCACCGGATAAACCAACTAGCATCAACTACAATGAGTAATCAACACTACTAACAACCCACAAGTACCAATATGAGGTTTTGGGACCAAGATCGAATACAAGAGATGAACTAGGGTTTGAGAGGAGATGGTGTTGGTGAAGATGTTGATGGAAATTGACCCCCTCTCGATGAGAGGATCGATGGTGATGACGATGGCGACAATTTCCCCCTCTCGGAGGGATGTTTCCCCAGCAAAACATCTCCGCCCGAGCCCTAGATTGGTTCTGCCCAGGGTCCGCCTCGAGACGGCGGTGCTTCGTCCCGAAAGCTTCCTTCTTATTTTTTTTCAAGTCAAAACACAGCATATAGTAGAAGATGGGCGTAGGAGGCCTGCCACGGTGCCCACAAGGACGGGGGCGCGCCCAGGGGGTAGGGCGCGCCCTCCACCCTTGTGGCTGGCTGGTGGCCCCCCTCTGGTATTTTCTTCGCCCAATATTCTTATATATTCCGAAAACATGCTCCGTGAAGTTTCAAGACTTTTGGAGTTGTGCAGAATAGGTCTCTAATATTTGCTCCTTTTCCTGTCCAGAATTCCAGCTGCCGGCATTCTCCTTCTTCATGTAAACCTTATAAAATAAGAGACAAAAGGCATAAGTATTGTGATATAATGTGTAATAATAGCCCATAATGCAATAAATATCAATATAAAAGCATGATGCAAAATGGACGTATCAACTCCCCCAAGCTTAGACCTCGCTTGTCCTCAAGCGAAAGCCGATATCGAAAAATATGTCCACATTTTTAGAGATAGAGGTGTCGATAAAATAAAATACGGACACGAGGGCATCATGATCATCCTTAGAACAGCAACATATAATGCCATATAATTTCTTATGCTAAAGTAACAATTTGTTCACAAAGTAAAGTATGAATCAGAAACTTCATTGAAAACTAACAAACTATGATCTCAGTCATTGAAGCAATTGCAATTTATCATAACGTCGTAAAGAGTCAATATAAGAGCTTTTCAGCAAGTCCACATACTCAACTATCATCTAATCTTTCACAATTTCTAACACTCACGCGATACTTATGGGATCAAAGATTCAATGGACACAGAGAAAGATAGGGGCTTATAGTTTCGCCTCCCAACTTTTTACCTCAAGGATAATGTCAACAACAATACTTTATGAAAACCTACATCCGACTGGATATATATCCGGATCTCTCCAACATATAGTGCTTGCCAAAGGAAAAAGTGTAAAAAGGAAGGTGATGATCACCATGACTCTTGTATAAGGGTAGAAGATAAAAGTAAAAGATAGGACCTTCACAGAGGGAAGTAGAGGTTCTCATGCGCTTTTACGGTTGGATGAACAAAATCTTAATGCAAAAGAACGCCACTTTATATTGCTGCTTGTGATAAGGACCTTTATTATGCAGTCCATCGCTTTTACTTCTTCCATATCACAAGTTCGTATAAAGCTTATTTTCATCACACTAATAGATCATACATATTTAGAGAGCAATTTTTATTGCTTGCACCGATGAAAACTTACTTGAAGGATCTTACTCAATCTATAGGTAGGTATGGTGGACTCTCATGGCAAAACTGGGTTTAGGGATGTTAGGAAGCACAAGTAGTATCTCTACTTGGTGCAAAGAATTTGACTAGCATGAGAGGGAAAGACAAGCTCAACATGTTGGATGATCCATATGACAATATAACTTCTATTCGGATATAAGAAAACATAGCCCATTATGTTGTCTTCCTTGTCCAACATCAACTTTTTAGCATGTCATATTTTAATGAGTGCTCACAATTACAAAAGATGTCCAAGATAGTTTATTTATATGTGAAGCCTATCTTTCTTTATTACTTCCTGTTAATTGCAACAACGACCAAAACTATGTTTTCAACTCTCAATAACTTTTATTCATCATACTCTTTATATGTGAACTCATTACTTTCCATAAGATCAATATATGTTCTTTTTATTTCTTTTTATTCTTTCTTTTATTTAATTCCCTCAAGGTCATAGCAAGAAAGCAAAGCCCTCAACGCAAAACTACTCTTTATTATTTATAACTCACGGACTCGATTACATAGAGGGGACATAAAGCAAAACTCAAAGCTAGATCACACTAAAACTTTATTCTACTAGATCAAGATATAACCAAAAGGATCGAACTAAGAAAAATGGTAAAAATAAAGATGTGATGGTGATACGATATCGGGGCACCTCCCCCAAACTCGGTAATTGCCAAGGTGTAGCGATCAGACCTCAAATAGTCTGATCTACCGTGCACCAGTGTCATCCCTGGATCAGTAATGCTGACACGCACAGTACAAATGGAGGATTTATAACAGAGTAGCAATCACACACTTATTACAACGAGTATCTCAAGAGAGAAATAAGTATGACAAATATGGCTTAAGGCCATCTAATACGATAACGGCGGAAGACTTGGAAGATAAGTGAGTCCATCAACTCCAACGGCATCACTGAGTATAAGACCACGACCTAAGGCATCTTACTCGTCGTCTGAAAAGTCTGCAACATGAAACGTTGCAGCCCGAAAACGGGTCAGCACATGGAATATGCTGGCAATGTAACACATAGAGAGTAATGAACATAATAATGCTATACTACATGCATATATGGCTGGTAGAAGGCTCTATGGTTACAGTTTTGCGAAAAGCCAATTTTTCCCTACTACAATGGAATAAATTTTATTTAACTATCATGGTGGTTGTTAAACATTGAGAATGGCTGACAGCATTCTCAATCCCAATTAAGTATCATCATCAAACCCAACAAAATTAATTAAAGTAACATGATGAGATTCACATGATAATCCAAGAACTAGATACTCAAGATGTCCATAACCGGGGACACGGCTAACCATGATTAGTTTATACACTCTGCAGAGGTTTGTGCACTTTTCCCCACAAGACTCGATCGCCTCCGCTTGATTCTCGCACTACATGATGTTTGAGAAACGGATGACCGAGACACAGTCTTTCAGAAACAATAACTCTTTACTCCGGGTGGACAGTTAGACCTACTTTCCCCTACATCTGCTAGCCCACCTCTTCAAGAGATCATGTAACCTACTCAACTATGCTAGAGCCCATAATAGCTTGTGGCTGCACACAGAAGTTTCTAGCATGAATAATCTCATGATCCCTTTGAACCTGGGTGGCGGTCCAAAAGAAAACAGGCAATCCTGGAATACCCAGGTACCTCAATCCACCCAGATGTGAGTTTTAGTTGCCACCTTAAGGTTAACCATTAATTAACAATCTCACATCTGTCATGGTAACACTCAAACCCAATCCACGTCTACTAGCATAGCATAGCAATATAAGCAAACGTAGAAGTAACTCCCGAAGGTTTGATAATAAACAGGTAATAGGTACTACCTCAACTACTTCCCAATTCCCACAGCTTAATTAGATCCTAACCATGCAATGTTTGAGGGTTGGTCTAATGCAATAAAACTGGGTAGTAAAAGAAGTATGATCAAAGTGTTACTTGCCTTGCTGATGATCCGTGAAACCTAGAAATTCGAAGTAGCAAGCGGCGCACTCCGGGTACTCTATCGCAAACAAACAAGCAAACAATAAGCACTCATCTAATGCACAGGTAAAACTCAAATAAAGATCTAACCAGAAAGTTCAACTTAAGAACTCCGGTTTGCAAAAAGAATCGAATCATTCGAAGCAACGAAAGTCAAACGGCGAAGGAAACAAGCTTCGTTTACTAATCTGGATCTAAGTCCAATTTTACATTAGCAAAAACTTGTTTGAATAGGTTAAACAGAAAGAGAATTTCGAGACGAAACTCTAGGCGCTTGAATTGCCTAGTTCCGATAAACGAGCTAAAAAATAAACCAGAACGAAAATCTGATCAGAAATCGCGATCTGGAATAATCGTGGAAAATCCAACGAAAAAGAAAACTGACGAATAGTTAAATGAACGGACGTTCGTTAACTGCGACTAACCGGCGAACACGTTCGGTTAAACGAACGGATCGGTGAACGTTCACTAACTAACTAAACCGAAGAAAAAAATAAACCGATCTATTAAAAAAATCTAGGGTTTCGAAAAAAATAAACCGAACGTTTTTTTTGAAAAACCGGCACGGCGGTGGCGGCTGCGGTTATGCCTCCGGTGAGGTATTCCGGCGGGCTCCGGCGGGTTCGGGAGAGGGCGGCGAGGGCGGGGGGCTCGGGCGTCGTCGGGGGCGGCGAGGGGCGACGAGGGCGGCGGCGTACGGGGCTTCCCGAGGCGGCGACGTCGGCTCCTGCTCCGGCGGGTCCTCTCGGCGGCGGGGCGGCTTTGGGTCGGGGCGGGGTGAGGAGAGGGGTGGGGGGGTATTTAAGGAGGGGGGTGCTGCCTTGGGGGAGGGGGCAAGGGGCGGCGGCGAGCGGGACTCGGGGCGGCGGCGGTCTCCGTCTCGGTCTCCAGGAGGGAGACGAGGCGCGGGGCTGGGCTGGGCCGTCGGCTGGGTTTCGGCCGAGTCGGCGTGCTTCGCGAGTTTTTTTTAAAATAATTTCGCCGAACCTAAAAAAATCATAGTAAAATAAATAAAAATCCAAAAATGCCAAAACAAATTTTCACCGTCTAATTAAAATAATTAGAACGAGATGAACATTTTCTTGGCCCAAAAATGCAGTTTTGAAAACGTGCAATTTTTCTAATGCAATTAAAATTGCAAATAAAATCCGAATAAAATCAAATATTTGATTTTAATATTTTTCGTCCAATATTTCAATTATTTTGGAGAAGTCATATTTTCTCCTCTCATTTATTTTAATACGAAATTGGAGAGAAAAATAATTAAAACCAAAAATCCTCGTTTCATCATTTGATAAAAATCAAATATGAAAACCGCGAAAAATCCCCAACTCTCTCCGAGGGTCCTTGAGTTGCTTAGGATTTTCGAGGATTTGCCAAAATGCAATAAAATATGCTATGCAATGATGATCTAATGTATAACATTCCAAATTGAAAATTTGGGATGTTACACAAGGGGAGTGCCCATACCCATGTATTTATGTCTCTTTCTTCGGAGGTTGTGATGATGGAGTTGTTGATGAAGTAGTGCCACACATCGAGCGTAGGAGATGCTCCAACTTGCGAATAATGCCCTTGAGTGCGGTGATATGCTCTTGCAACAGAGTATTTTCACGAGTGAGATAGTTGTTTTGCACACGAACTATTTCTTTGATTCTGAAAGCTTCAATTTGAGTAGGGTAAGATGATTGTAGTAAGGTTGAAGGATGTCTTCTTCTTCTGCTGTCAGAACTTGATCTTCCGCGGCCTTCTTGATCTTATCACCCTCGTTGATTTCCCCAAGTTAGTCTCTCTTCATCTCTATCTTCATTAGCCAAGCATCGTCGCCCGCGTTGTTGAAGGAGGGAGACGACATGATGCCTAGCCTTGAAAAACTCTGGCAAAAAACAGCTCAAAACGAAAACAGGGGATTTGTCGTGGTATGGTGGTCAAAACCTTCGGGAGATTATATAATGAACTTTTACCGACCATAAGAAGTAACGTGCAAGAAAACAGAGTCTGGAGGGCACACCAGGTGGCCACAAGGACGGGGGTGCGTCCAGGGGGGTAGGGCATGCGCTCCACCCTTGTGGTGGCCTCGTGTCTCTTTCGGAGTACTTTTGATTTTCCTAATTTTTAAATATTCCAAAACAGAGAAAAATTGCCATTAGAGACGTTTTGGAGTCGGTTTACTTACTGTACCACATACCTATTCCTTTTCGGAGTCTGAAACGTTCTGGAAAGTGTCCCTTATGTACTCCTCCGGTGTTACGATATTAATTATATTGGTCTCAACATTTATGGGAGTACCTGAGATATAATGTTTGATTCTTTGTCCGTTTACAACCTTCGGATTTGTGCCTTCTGCGTTGTTGATTTTTATGGCACCGGAATGATAGACCTCCTCGATAATGTAAGGGCCTTCCCATTTAGAGAGAAGCTTTCCTGCAAAAAATCTTAACAAGAGTTGTCTAGCAAAACATGATCACCTACATTGAACTCACACTTTTGTATCCTCTTATCATGCCATCTTTTGACTTTTTCTTTAAACAACTTGGCATTCTCATAGGCTTGGGTTCTCCATTCATCAAGTGAGCTAATGTCAAATAACCTCTTCTCACTGGCAAGTTTGAAATCATAATTGAGCTCTTTGATATCCCAATATGCCTTATGTTCTAGTTCGAGAGGTAAGTGACATGCTTTTCCATAAACCATTTTATATGGCGACATACCCATAGGATTCTTATAAGCAGTTCTATAAGCCCACAAAACATCATCAAGTTTCTTAAACCAATTCTCTCTAGATCTAATAATAGTCTTTTGCAAAATTAATTTAATCTCTCTATTTCTCAATTCTACTTGACCACTAGACTGAGGGTGATCTGGAGATGCAATTCTATGGTTGACATCATATTTAGCAAGCATTTTACGGAAAGCACCATGAATAAAATGTGAACCACCATCAGTCATTAAATATATAGGGACTCCAAACCTTGGAAAAATAAATTCTTTAAGCATCTTAATAGAAGTGTTATGATCAGCACTACTAGTTGGAATAGCTTCTACCCACTTAGTAACGTAATCAACAACAACTAAAATATGTGTATACCCATTAGAGGAAGGAGAAGGTCCAATATAATCAAAGCCCCAAACATCAAATGGTTCAATAACAAGTGAATAATTCATAGGCATTTCCTGGCGTCTACTAATATTACCAATCCTTTGGCATTCATCACAAGAAAAGACAAACTTATGAGCATCCTTGAAGAGAGTGGGCCAATAGAAACTGGATTGCAATACCTTGTGTGCAGTTCTATCTCCAGCATGGTGTCCTCCATAAGCTTCGGAGTGACACTTGCGTAGGATCTGTTCCTGTTCATGCTCAGGTACACAACGTCTAATAACACCATCTACTCCTTTATAAAGGTGTGGATCATCCCAAAAGTAATGTCTTAATTCATAGAAAAACTTTTTCTGTTGCTGGTATTTGAAACTAGGTGGTATAAATTTAGCAAAAATATAATTAGAATAATAAGCATACCATGGAGTATTACGAGAAGCATTTATGACAGCTAATTGTTCATCAGGAAAGCTATCATCTATAGGTAGTGGGTCATCAAGAACATTTTCTAACCTAGACAAGTTATGTACAACGGGGTTCTCAGCTCCCTTCCTATCAATAATATGCAAATCAAATTCTTGTAGCAAGAGAACCCATCTAATAAGTCTAGGTTTAGCATCTTTCTTTTCCATAAGCTATTTAATAGCAGCATGATCAGTGTTAACAGTTACTTTGGAATCAACAATATAAGATCTGAACTTATCACAAGCAAAAATAACTGCTAAAAATTCTTTTTCAGTAGTAGCATAGTTTCTCTGGGCACTGTCTAGATTTTTACTAGCATAATGAATAACATTTAATTTCTTATCAACCCTTTGTCCTATAACAGAACCAACAACATAATCACTAGCATCGCACATAATTTCAAAGGGTAAGTTCCAATCCGGTGGCTGAACCATAGGAGCAGAAATCAAGGCTTTCTTAAGTATCTCAAATGCTTCTACACAATCATCATAAAAAACAAAAGGAACATCTTTTTGCAAGAGATTAGTGAGAGGCCTAGAGATTTGAGAGAAGTCTTTAATAAACCTCCTATAGAAACCATCATGACCAAGGAAACTTCTTATACCTTTGGTATCTTTAAGACACGACATTTTTTCAATAGCATATACTTTAGCTTTATCAACTTCAATACCTCTTTCAGAAATTTTATGCCCCAAGACAATACCTTCATTAACCATAAAGTGGAACTTCTCCCAATTCAAGACAAGATTAGTTTCTTCACATCTCTGCAGAACTCGATCAAGGTTGCTTAAGCAATTATCAAAAGAAGTTCTGTAAACAGAGAAATCATCCATGAAAACCTCGACAATCTTTAAAAAACCCAGAGAATATAGCAGTCATACATCTTTGAAAGGTAGAAGGTGCATTACATAAACCAAAAGGCATACGTCTATAAGCAAAGGTACCGAAAGGGCAAGTAAAAGTGGTTTTCTCTTGATCAACTTTTGACACAGGTATTTGAGAGAAACCAGAATAACCATCTAGAAAGCAAAAATGAGTATGTTTGGATAGTCTTTCTAGCATTTGATCAATAAAACATAGAGGGTAATGATCTTTTCTAGTAGATTTATTCAATTTGCGAGAATTAATTACCATTCTATAACCTGTAACAATTCTTTGTGGAATCAACTCATTCTTATCATTAGGAACAACAGTAATACCTCCCTTCTTAGGGACACATTGAACAGGGCTTACCCATTGACTATCGGCAACAGGATAAATTATACCTGCCTCCATAAGCTTTAGTATTTAATTTCTTACCACTTCTTTCGTCTTATGATTCAACCGTCGTTGATGGTCAACAACTGGTTTAGCATCTTTCTCCAATTTTATTTTGTGCTGGCATAGAGTGGGACTAATGCCCTTAAGATCATCAAGAGTATATCCAATAGCGGCACGGTGCTTCTTCAGAGTTTTCAATAATTTCTTTTCTTCATGCTCTAAAATTTTAGCACTAATAATAACATGATATATCTTATTTCCATCAAGATAAGCATATTTCAGAGTATCAGGTAATTGTTTAAGCTCAAACACGGGATCACCCTTGGGTGGAGGAGGATCCCCAAGGATTTCAACAGGCAAATTGTGTTTTAAAATAGGCCCTTTATTAAAAAAACACTTCATCTATTTCCCTTCTTTCATTCATAAACATATCATTTTCATGGTCTAGCAAATATTGTTTTAAGGGATGCGTAGGAGGCACGACAATAAAAGCAAGTCCAATAATTTCATCCTTACTAGGCAATTCTTTATCATGGGGTTGTCTACGAAATTTAGAGAAATCAAAATCATGAGAAATATCCCCTAAATCAATAGTGACAATATCTTTCTCGCAATCTATCTTAGCATTAACAATATTCAAGAAGGGTCTACCAAATATGATGGGACAAAAATTATCTTGTGGGGAAGCAAGAACAAGAAAATCAGTAGGGTATTTTATTTTCCCACACAAGACTTCAACATCTCTAACAATCCCAATTGGTGATATAGTATCTCTATTGGCAAGCTTAATAGTAACATCAATGTCTTCTATCTCGGCGGGTGCAATATCATTCATAATTTCTTTATATAGAGTATAAGGAATTGCACACACACTAACACCCACATCACATAAGCCATGATAACAATGATCTCCAATTTTAACAGAAACAACAGGCATGCCAACAGCAGGTCTATGTTTTATCTTTCATATCGGGTTTAGCAATTCTAGCAGCTTCATCACAGAAATAAATAACATGCCCATCGATATTATCAACCAAGAGATCTTTAACCATAGCAACACTAGGTTCAACTTTAATTTGCTCAGGGGGTGTAGGTGTTCTAGTATAACTCTTACGAACCACAGTTGAAGCTTTAGCATGATCCTTTATTCTAACAGGAAAAGGTGGTTTCTCAATATAAGCAGTAGGAACAATAGGATCAACATTGTAAATAATAGTTTCTTCTTCAACTTTAACAGGTTCTACTACTTTAACTTCAACGGGAGGATGATATTTAAACCACTTCTCCTTAGGGAGATCAACATGAGTAGCAAAAGATTCACAGAAAGAAGCTACTATTTCAGAGTCAAGTCCATATTTAATGCTAAAATCACAAAAAGCATCCGTATCCATAAAACATTCAACACAATCAAACTTAAGGTTTATACCTGACTCTTTACCTTCGTCGAGTTCCCAATCTTCAGAGTTGCGTTTAATTCTTTCCAATAAATACCATTTGAATTCAATATCCTACTTCATATAGGAACCAATATGAGAAGTATCGAGCATGGATCGATCATTATGAGAAAGCCGAGCATAAAATTTTGAATAATAATTTCTCTTGAGACCTCATGATTGGGGCATGAATATAACATTGACTTAGGCCTCCCCCAAGCTTGAGCGATACTTTCCCCTTCACGAGGCCAAAAATTATATATATATATATATATATATATATATATAATTCCGATCACGATGAACCAGATGCATACACTACAAAAAAAACACTTCCGTGATGATACGTGTTTGTCACAGTAGGTCACGTTTTCTGTCATGCATGTACATCCATGACAAATTTATGATAGAATCAAGATAGTCATACATGTGATGTCGTAGAAGTGTTCCATGACATTACCAAAATTATCATCACGGAAGTGTCCACTTCCATGACGATAAATCGCGCGTCATGGAAGTGCTTTCGTCAAGGGTGACCGACACGTGGCATCTGAAGGGAATATGCCCTAGAGGCAATAATAAAGTTGTTATTTATATTTCCTTATATCATGATAAATGTTTATTATTCATGCTAGAATTGTATTAACCGGAAACTTAGTACATGTGTGAATACATAGACAAACAGAGTGTCACTAGTATGCCTCTACTTAACTAGCTCGTTGAATCAAAGATGGTTAAGTTTCCTAGCCATAGACATGAGTTGTCATTTGATTAACGGGATCACAGAATTAGAGAATGATGTGATTGACTTGACCCATTCCGTTAGCTTAGCACTTGATCGTTTAGTATATTGCTGTTGCTTTCTTCATGACTTATACATGTTCCTATGACTATGAGATTATGCAACTCCCGAATACCGGAGGAACACTTTGTGTGCTACCAAACGTCACAACATAACTGGGTGATTATAAAGGTGCTCTACAGGTGTCTCCGATGGTACTTGTTGAATTGGCATAGATCAATATTACGATTTGTCACTCCGATTGTCGGAGAGGTATCTCTAGGCCCTCTCGGTAATGCACATCACTATAAGCCTTGCAAGCAATGTGACTAATGAGTTAGTTGCGGGATGATGCATTACGGACCGAGTAAATAGACTTGCCGGTAACGAGATTGAACTAGGTATTGAGATACCGACGATCGAATCTCGGGCAAGTAACATACCGATGACAAAGGGAACAACGTATGTTGTTATGCGGTTTGACCGATAAAGATCTTCGTAGAATATGTAGGAGCCAATATAAGCATCCAGGTTTTGCTATTGGTTATTGACCGGAGACGTGTTTCGGTCATATCTACATAGTTCTCGAACCCGTAGGGTCCGCACGCTTAACGTTCGGTGACGATCGTATTATGAGTTTATGTATTTTGATGTACCGAAGGTAGTTCGGAGTCCCGGATATGACCACAGACATGATGAGGAGTCTCGAAATGGTCGAGACATAAAGATCGATATATTGGACGACTATATTTGCACATCGGAATGGTTCCGGGTGAGATCGAGCATTTACTGATGTACCGGGAGGTTACCAGAACCCCCCGGGAGGTATATGGGCCTTATTGGGCCATAGTGGGAGAGAGGAGAAGGGAGCAAAGGAGGGGGCGCCCCCCAAGCCCAATCTGAATTGGGAGGGGGGTCGGGCCCCCCTTTCCTTCCTCCTTCCTCCCCCTTTCTTCTCTCCTAATCCAACTAGGGAAGGGGGGATCCTACTCCCGGTGGGAGTAGGATTCCCCTTGGGGCGCGCCTAGGAGGCCGGCCCCCTCCCCATCCTCCACTCCTTTATATACGGGGGTGGGGGGCACCCCATAGACACACAAGTTGATCATTGATTTTTTAGCTGTGTGCGGTGCCCCCCTCCACCATAATCCACCTCGGTCATATCGTCGTAGTGCTTAGGCGAAGCCCTGCGCCGGTAGCTTCATCATCACCGTCATCACGCCGTCGTGCTGAAGAAGCTCTTCCCCGACACTCTGCTAGATCGTGAGTTCGTGGGACGTCACCGAGCCGAACGTGTGCAGATCGCGGAGGTGCCGTACCTTCGGTGCTAGGATCGGTCGATCGTGAAGACGTACGACTACATCAACCGCATTGTCATAACACTTCCGCTTACGGTCTATGAGGGTACGTGGACAATACTCTCCCCTCTAGTTGCTATGCATCACAATGATCTTGCGTGTGCGTAGGATTTTTTTTGAAATTACGACGTTCCCCAACAACATCCACCGTAACGGGACGCTGTTAAGCTATCGGGTCTGGTTTTGGATCCGATAACCCGCTAACAGCCCGGACCAATGAGGATTTTCCATGTGTAAAATTCTCATTGGCCGGAGGAAACACGCGTTGGATCACCGTTAGGATAGACGTCATCCATTCATTGGACAGGCGGCGCCTATGATACGTCAACACGTGGCACGGCCCAACAGAGGCCCATTCCGATGAAAAGGCCATCCCGTTTGACTTGGTCAAAAGGTAACGGGCCGGCCCATGGAAAGCCCCTTAACAACCTGTTCGTATATAGCCCATTTACGGCCCGCTAACTCACGCCCGTTACGGGCTATCCGAATTAAGCCCAGTAGCTTCATCTGGGCCTTCCAATATGATTCCAGCCCATTGTAACTTCCGACCCATGTATGGCCCATGATGTCTTTCGGCCCATACGAGACCATTTGTAACTCTTGGCCCATTAACGGCCCATGGTGAATCTGGCCCGCAATGAACAGTGTACCCCTTTATACCCATTAACGGCCCATTATTCCACTGGGCTGTTTCCAACCCGTGTTATCTTTCGGCCTTCTCAGGGTCCATTTATTCTTGGGCTCATTTCCGGCATTCGGTTACTTACGGCCCGTCATTGGCCTTTTCGACCTGTGGGCCAAATTCAGCCCGTGGTTACAATCGGCCCGTTTGCGGCCCGTTACCCCGTTGGGCCGTTTTCATCATGTCATCAAATATGGCTGATTAACGAGGGCCTGTTATTGTCGGCCCATGAACGGATGACTCCAAGGCCTATGAACGGATGATTCCAAATCTAGCCCATTTATGGCCCATAATGCGGTCTGTTATTGGCCCATGTTTGGCCTATCGACCATACGGCACGTAGAAGGCCCATTTATGCTACGGCCCGTAGAAGGCCTATTGATGCTACGGCCCGTACAAGGCCCATTCTTTCTACGGCCCTAAGAAGGCCCATTGTTTCTACGGCCCGTAGGAGGCCCATGGTAACTATAGTAAATATGTAGCCCATGGTTATTGTGGCCTAGTTTTAAAAAATAGGTTATTGCGGCCATTGGAAAACCGTGGAAAAATAACTGCACTGACTACAAGCAAACAAATAAACAAGACAACAAGGAAATAAATAAGCAAGCAACTTACGCTAGGCTATCACGGCGATTACACATATTACATCCACTGTGCATCAAAGTTCGCCACCAGTGCGAATATAGGGAACAAAGCAGCATATCATATACACTGGTTGTCAAAGTTGGGGACCAGTGCAAATAAATGCCGCAGCAAAACAAGTCCAGAACTGAAACCACTTCAGAAGAGCTGAAGAAACAATATCCTGGGTACCCATAATGCTGGCAAGATGCTTAGCAAGCTTATTAACATTCTCTTGTTTGGCGCTTAAATCTTCCAGCACTTGATCGATGTCTTTCAACTTGAAGTTGAGGCTCAAGAAGCCGAACTGATTCAGGCAGCGAGTTCGAAGAGCTGGTGCCAGCAGTAGTAGCCAGTAACTCGAACACTACATCAAGACAGGACTTTGGGGTTGTCTCAGTGTCTTCAATATAGTTTTTTATCAGCTTTCTTGGAGACAAACAGGGATGTCTCACTATCTTGAACCTTATCTGCATTACTTCCTTTACCATTGCATAACGGGGTACTCTTCTCCAATATTTTATCCGCGTTCTAAAAGAGAAACAGACAAACACATCACAGGTTTACAATGTAGCATATGAAACTCATTTTGGTAAACCAGTTCAGTAGTAAGGTGGACAGGATAACAACATGAAACAAACATATATCTATGTAGTATGGTCACTGTATGGTCCATATCATTCTAGTTTATGTTGCCAAATCAAGATAGATACAGTTTGAATCACATCTATTTAAGACAAAGCAGCATAGACAGAATATAAGTGTGGGAAACTACACAGTAATAACAACACTTGTAATGTGCATGGCATGAGAACATAACTGTTTATTCAATTGAAACTGAAATCAATATAGAGCAAGTTACAACAGCAAACACGTTAAAGAAACAGGTTTAAAACATACCTGTTGCACCATTGGAGTTTCAATTGCATCCTTCAATTTGAAATTAGTTGGTATGAGTAAATACAGTGATGCAAGAGCAAAGTAGTATGAACCATAGCTACAGAACCTGACCTGAGAACACTTCTTCTTCTGCTTTAAGCGTTGACTTGGGGTTCGGAGTGGTGGTCCTCGTGCTTTGGGCACTGCAGTTGCCTTACTAACTACTCGTGTTTGGGTGCTGTGTGGTGGAGATGGTGTTGTGCCAACTGGAACTGGGCTACTATCTGCTGGGGTTGGGGTTACAAGGGGTGTAGCTGGTTCTCTGTCCAACTGGGTAGGGGTACAATCTGCGTGAGTCTAAGTTATGTGTGGTGGGGCTGTTCTTGGGTAAGTACAGCCGTGTTTCTATCTGCATCGACTGGTAGCATAATCTTTTCTGAAGACCGTGTTTTTACTCCCACAGATACTGCCATCACCCCCTCCAATTGAAATGGCTGATAAACAAGAAAAGTAATTGAATGTACATACATTGTAAGATAGACAGGTGCAATGGATAGTAGGGAAGAAAACAGGGCATGAAATAATTCACATTTATGTTGTCTAACCAAACAGAATAGCAGGACATAATTTCACATATATGATGGCTAATCAAACAGGATAGCATGGCACAATTTCAAATGTATGATGGCTAACTAAACATGATAGAATGACATAATTTAAAATATGATGACTATGTAAACAGGATGAGATGATATAACTATATTATGTCTTTAGAAAATGGGTTGGCATGCCATAATTCAGATACATGCTGTCTATGTAAACATCTTGCATGACATAATTCAAATATATGATTTATATACTAAGCAAGTGAGCAGAGGGCAATCGCATATATGATGTGTCAACTAAGGAGATGGCATTCAATATTGTGCATATGATGTAAAAACTAAGCATTGCAATACAACATATGCATGATTTGAGTAATATAACCCTGCCAAGTTTGAGCATACACCTCAGGGGGATAATAGGACTGGTCATCTGCCTCTGAATCCTCCTCTGAAGAGCTATCTGTAACCAGCAAGATATCTGCTTCAGCAGGTAGCATTGTCTGCTTTGAAGACCTTGTTTTCACTCCAGATTTCTCCATCACCAATTCAAATGGCTGATGCACAGGAAGAGCAGTTGAATATACAAACATTGTCAACAAATGCAACGAGAACTACAAAAAAAGGACGGCATGATATAATTCACATATATGACGCTTGGCTAAACCGCATGGCATTGCATAATTGACATATATAATGCCTTGCAACAAGATAGCATTGCATAATTCACATATATAATGTCTTGCAACAAGATGGCATCGCATAATTCACATATATGGTAATTTGACACTAAACAGGTGGCATTCACACAAAGCATGTCTAAACTAAGCAAATGACATAGCAATGCAAGATACCATACGCACGATATGAGCAACATAACCCTGCCAAGTTAGAGCATGCACCTCGGGGGGGGGGGGATAGGACTAGTCATCTGTCTCTGAATCCTCCTCTGAGGAGCTATCCGTAACCAGCAAGACATGCGCTTCTTCAGATAGCATTGTCTACTCTGAAGACCTTGTTTCCACTTCAGATTTTTACATGACCGTGCCGAATGGCTGATGCACATGAAGAGTAATTGAATGTACTAAAATTCTTGACAAATTTAACACGTAATAAAAAAATGATGGCATGCTATAATTCACATATAAGATGACTGGCTAACCAGGGTGGCATTGCAAAATTCACATATATGATGCCTGGCTAAACAAGATGGCATTGCATGATTCACATATACGATAAACAAACTAAACAGATGGCATTGACACAAAGCATGTCTAAACTAAGCAGATGACACATTTGATGTATCCACTAAGCAATGCAAGGCACCATATGCATGATATTACCAACATCACATGCCAAGATAGAGTGAAGACCTCAGGGGGTAAATAAGAGTGGTCTTCTCCTTCTGAATCCCCCTCAGAATAGTTATCTTCCTCTTGATTACGATCCGAAATGGGTGGAGGGCGGCTGCCTTTGCGCCCACCATGGAGCGACGTCTGCATGAAATTTTATTGCCACGCAAGGCTCGTCTCTTTTGCTTTACATGTTCAGTTCCATTGTGTACAATAACTGACATGCATAGGAATAAAACATAGCGAGATTATGTAAGGAGTGCATGCACAAATCCAAAGTAATGGTAGCAAACTGTGGATAGACCCAAAACCAATGATAGCAGACAGATAATAGCTTTAGTTAAAAAATACAGATAATGGCTCCTTTAATGTTTGTTTGCACCCAACATGAAACTCATAGTAGACACCTGAGATTAACCAGATAGTAGACAGATAGTACTGATTGCTGCCCCAATATGTACCCCACAACCATTTGAAAACTCAAGTTTCAGCATAAGTTTGGACCTGACTCGGAGTCTAATAGGTGAACACGACGATAAAGTAGCATGTCATCATATTAAGCGATGGATAACGAAAGCAGACACGGAGGAGTGCGACCTCTCTTGCGGACCCGTGTAGTCCTCAAGGTCATCTGCTCAGTTGATGATAGTAATGCAGTTGTCGTGGCTGCCGGCGGCGGGGAACAAGATCTGAGGCAGCGAAAGACAGTCTGGAGAGAGGATCCCTGCTGTGGTGAACCCTTCCGTCGTTGGAGTAGCTGAGCTGGGGTGGAACACAGCGCAGCAGGAGCAGGACAAACCACACAAGGTTTTCTTTGACACATATCAGTAACAGAAGTAATTGTGTAAGGGCTTGTTTGAATTTGAGGATTCTAACAATGCAGGGATAGGAAATAGACATGAATAGGATAGGAATGCACGGGCAAAACAGAGAATTTAAAAACACAGGATTTATGCCAATCTGGGTGTTTGATTCACAAGAATTGGAAGATCACAGGATGCAAAGAAGCAAGGTGAGATTAAGTCAAACCACAAGAAAATGTACGGTTATAATGCTATTATGCTACTATCTATTAGTCTTGTGCTTCATGAATAGGAATTTGAAAAGGAGGACAAGTGGAAATTAAAATTCCTACGGTTTTTCTTTCAAGGAGACACTAAAGGAACAAATCCTACATTTTTCCTTTGCTCCATTCCTTTGAACCAAATTCATGAATAGTAGTACCATAGGAAACTTTCCAATTCCTATGTTTTTCCTTCACTTTTCCTTTAAAGCACTGGCGATTCTAGTAGGCAGGCTTGAGCAAGGAAAAGCCTACACTCAAAAAATGTTTTTGTGCTACTTCTATTACTTTGAACCCAGGCCACTTCCCTACTAGCTCACTCTCCCAGGCCCATCGACAAATGCACAGCTCAAACGCGTAGAGATTAATAATGATGGCGTTCAAGAGGGTCCATCACGGATAGCTAAGTTGCCTGGTACCTCACTGCTTGTCATATAGTAGGAGAAACTAATCGTATTTCACTCTCCCAGGAGGTGGGAGTTTTCGCGCGCTTTGTAATTTTGGAATAGCAAGGCGCGGGTTGAGATGGAGGGAGTTGTCGGAGCATAACAAGACAAAGATATATCTTAAATATTTCGGGGTAACAAGGCGCGGGTTGAAGAGGCGGGAGTTTCGCAACACGATAGACACAGACGCTAGCTCAAAATTTCGGCATAACAAGGCGCGGCTTGAAATTTCGGGAGAACAAGCTTAACGTGTACCCCAAAAAAAGACGATTCGCACCTCATCACTAGAGAGAGCTATGTCCCGTTTTACTATATTACTAGAAATGCATTGAAATACAACAAAAAAACTAAAAAAATCAGGACAACAAAGATAACGTGTACAGTACCAAAACAATTTGCACTTCCCTCAACAATAAAAAAACAATGTGTGTTGTCTAGCATATGGACTAAATTTGAGTACATTTTCCCTGTTTGAATGGGATTGTACTCGGGTTAGTTATACAACCATCTAAATATTATCTTCACAACACATGACATGAATATAGGAGAAGTAAATTCCTACATAAATACGAACTACATGTACATACGATCTCAAATTCAAATATATGTATAGATTTTATGTTGAATTCAAATCATAGTACATCTTTGCTCTAGCTAGATGTTCGGAATCTAAACCATGTATGATATACTACGTACAATGTGTTTAACAAGCACAACACACACACAAACACCATTTAGTCTAGTAAGGTACACGTGCATTGCACGCATGAGATTTGGCAACCAAATTATGAATAAATACCACATTATAGCATGTAAGCTTTGAGTCATATATGCATGATGTAGATGTTCGTTTAATTCTTATAGTTCATTTCATTCAAAATCATCTAGTTTTTATAAGAAAGCTAATCTATTTTAAGATTCATTGAATTGTGCATTGTAAGGCATAAAGTAAAAACAAATAATGGCAAATCATGTAGAAAAACATTTGGGCAATTCTGATACGGAAGATTCTAGAACAAAGAAGAAGTGCTTTTGTTTTGAGGTTTGTGCATTATGCTTAAGTTCAACCATGGATTCTTCTAGATTGTACATGTGGCAAAATCTGGTGGAATCTAGATGATATCCAACGGCCAGTTGTGCTCAAATTTGCCATCTCTGCACCATCGGATTGGCCTCATCCAACAACCATCTTTCAAAGTTAAAGTTATCCGCACACTATATAAAAAATATAAAATATAATATATATAGGGGTATAGATATAGATATGTGATGCGAAAGCCACCCATCATCTCCAATTAGAATAGTGTGTCCATGCACAGATGCAATGTGGCCAAACGATGTCTGCCATCGATATCTCAAATACAAATCAGCCTGACCTTGTTCAATGTGTATACAGTACAACATGCTCGTTTCCAAACCACACCACACATATCTCAGTTATATTCATGCATGCATGGGTTTCAAACATCATGATCTCTTATTCAAATATTTGAATTCTACTTTACATTGATTATGACGTCACCTAGTCTTTTACACCCTCACAGTCATCTTCTCTTTATAATTGTACCATTAACTTTCTCTCGTGCATGCATGCACACAAAGTACCAGTCGGCATTATCCATCGCACACATGCAATCTTTTTCTTCTGGTCGGTCTCCCATGCATGCACACACACACCTCCCCCTCCCCATCATATCGGGCATTCTTTATCTCTCACCTGCATGCGCAAAGATCGATGTTCCTCTATGTGTGTGTGTGTATATAGCTAGGTCTTTCATAGTTTTCCACACAAACTGATCAATCTATATAACTAGTGAGGTCTCACCCTCTTTCCCACGTCCACATCGATGAATCTATACCTCTCCATATAGGATTACATAGCTAATACACCCACATTAATTATATATCCAACGTCCCCCTCCCATCATCCATGCCTCCGCTTCATCTCTCAGACGCGCACAACGTGGCGAAGACAGGGGTAGCAAGGGCCCTGCCCTCCCTAACATCACTATATATCGAGGCTAATATGAATGTGATCATTAGATAATTGCTGGTAAAATGGTTTAAGTTGATGAATTGGCCCTCCTCGTAAAGGATTAGCAACGCTTGGCCCCCTAGCTCATTTAATTTTCATGGCTCCGCCACAGCGCGCAACAGTGCACGTCCTCGCCCCCTCTCTTCAAATATCGATCTCGCACTTGTGCACTCCTTCATAGTCTCCCTCCACTTGGCCCCTCACACCATCTTCTAGCCCACCACCGGATTTTGCCACATGTACAACCTAGCAGACTCCATGGTTGAACTTAAGCATAATGCACAAACCTCAAAACACAAGTGCTCCTCCTTTGTTCTAGAATCTTCTGTATCATAACTGCCCAAACTTTTTTTCTAGTTGAATTGCCATTATTTGTTTTTACTTTATGCTTTACAACGCACAATTCCATGAATCATAAAATAGATTAAGGGATTCTTTGATTCAAAGGATTCTCAAAGGAACTTTGGAGGATTCTAATCCTTAGGAATTTTTCCTATCTTGGTTGTTTGATTCGTAGGATTGTAAACCATAGAAATTTTTCCATAGGATTCATTTACACTAGATTTCATAGGAAACATCCCATCCACTCAAACCACTTTGAAAGAATCCTACATTTTTTCTATGCACAATCAAACTCTCGTACAATCCTGTAGGATTCAAGACGACATTCCACTCTAATCCCATGTTTTTCCTATTGACGCGTTTTCGAAATCCTACGAATCAAAGAGGCCCTAGATTTTTTATAAAAACTAATTTATTTTGAATGAGATGAACTATAAGAATTAAACGAATGTCTACATGAGGCATATATGACTCAGAGCTTACATGCTATAGTGTGGTATTTATTCATAATTTGGTTGCCAAATCTAATGCGTGCAATGCACGTGTACCTTACTAGTACTTCGAGTATGTGCAAACACGTAAATTAGAATTCCAATGGCATGCTACACAGTGTCTCTCTTACAGTTCATGAAGCTACGTGGCACATGTGGAGGCGTTGTCGCGACCTCCTTGTGTGCATTGATAACAGTGACGTGCTGCTGCTTCCAGAAGAATGTACTCGTCCTCTCTGAGCCACATTGGCGGTACATGCACGAAGCGAAGATGTGCACGCATGCCACGCACGCACTCATTCCCTCGCACGCACACGCGGGTACACGGGGCGACGCGTTTTTGTACGAAGATCCACCCCATGTGATAATTTGACGCGTGTAAAGTCCTTCATTTCATTGATGGTCAATTAATACAGTGCATGCAAATTGAGTGGACGTGAGGGCGGAAGAAAGACATTACTACTCCACTGCGCGCATGCGAGTAGTTAAATCATGGGGTGCCAGTACTTCCATTGGTCTCCTTCGTATTTTGTGCCAATTTTTGACCATATTTGTAAGTAACATAATATTTATGCATGTCATAAAAAGTGGCACAAAAAAAGGGGGCCAATAAACCAGGACACAGGCAGCATGATCAATTTTTGCCAGGGCTACTGTTGGTCGCCTTTGTATTTAAATATGGATGGAGTGGAGTAGTACTATCTATATCTTAGCCTCGTAGGGCTCTCCCAGCGCCTAGGATTGCCTCCCCGCTTCGCCCACCGGATCCCGCCATGGATAATCCCTTAGATCCCAGGATCCCGCAGGCTGCCCTCTCGCTGTGGCCCGCGGTACTGCCGCCTTTGCGCGAAACCCACATGTGTTTTAGAGGGGATCCATTGCTCTGGAATCACAGATCGGTGGCGCCGGAGGACATGCCAGGGCTGCGTTTCAGGTGGTGGGCAGCAAGGGCAAATCGGATCAAGGAAGCGTCGCATTGATTGGAGAGAAGTTCCAAGGAGCTGGGCCTGGCGCAGCACAAGGCGGAGGCGCAAGTCGATCTCAGGGGAGAGATGCTGAGGGATGTCAGCATCTGGCAACGTCGCGTTGATTTCGAGCTAGGGCTAATGGCAGAGATCATATTCACGGAGTCAACTGCGGAGGAAAAATGTGCATGCCTGCGCAATGGCATGAGGAGCCGGTGCAACTGTTCAAATGGGCGGTAGGAGAAGCCAAATCCCGGGACCAGTTGCGGCACCGTCGTTGGGCATGCATCATAGGCGAGGTGAGCTTCCCTCCTTCCCCGCCAGCGATGCAGTGACCTAGTCGGTTGTTACTGCAGTGAACTTGCAACGCTATGTCGGTTTGCAACCTTGACAATCACTCCATCTATATGTATTGTTTTCCTGTAAAAATACTTGGTTGTTTGGAAAAAGATGGTAATTGATTTATCACTAGTTTTAGAATGCTTGGTCGTGACAATCAACCGAAGCCACAACCAGAAGTCTCCATCGCGTAAGTACTTTAGGGTCGGTCGCACCAACAGACGGTCGGTCAGACCCGCGTCTCACTGAAGGGACACGCATCGGCTTGGTCTGACATGTACGACCAGTTACATCACTGACTTGTGCCACCGCATTTGAGCAGTGTAGTACTCCCTCTATCTCAGTTTACAAGTCTTGCACGTGTACCTAGGTCGTTAATTTGACCAACTTAATAAGAGGCATACATTACGAAAAATATATCATTACAAACTTCAAATATTCTATTTTTTAATGATATATTTTTTATGTTAAACAATTTATGTTCTACTAAACTCATCGGAAGTACTTGAAATTTATGTTCCACTAAACTCATGGGGAGCCGTTTCGGGCCTCGAAACCAAAACCATCAATTAATCTTTACCTTGTTCCCATGACATTCCAAAGTACTAGTGCTACAATTAAGTGCAAGCCTACTCACACCTACCAGTACGTACCTAACCTGAACGTGTTCCCACTATGCAGGTTTTAGTACTAGTGCTAGTACTTAAATTATAAAAAGGGGAACTACCTAACCGAAAATTAATCTACCTTCCTCCTCATAAGTCCTCCTTCTTCGTCCGTCCTTGCCATGGCCGGTGTGTAGAGCTCTAGGTAACTACTCGTAACAAGGGAGCGGCTACCAAGGTTGCGGAAAAAAAGAGGGCTCGCCGCCACGCAGAGACCTCGAAAGATCTCTCATGGCAGGCGATGGCTCCCAGGAGCGCCCTAGCCGCGGAGGCGAACATGCTGAGCTGGCGGGCTGGAGTCGTTATCCCTCGACGGCATGCCCGATCAGCTCAATAAGTACCTCAATAAGCAGAAGGAGTTCATCCACGGCTTGGTGGAGCTGCTGAAGGAGAGCCTCGATCACATGCCCGCTGAGCTCAGTGAGCAGGGGAGTTGACCGTCGGCTTGGTGATGCTGCTGAAGAAGAGCATTGCCTCAGAGAAGAAGGCGACCGGTGAAATCCTGCAACTTCAGGAGGACAAGGCGAAGCTCTACCACGAGCTCGACCTGCTGAAGGAGGAGAACACTGGCTGGAAGAAGCTGCATGAGAATAGTAGTTCCTCGATGAAGATGCAGCAGGCCCTCGTCATGGAACTGAAGGAGGAGTTGGCGAAGCTCCGCATCAAGCACCCGACTGCTGTCAAGGTACGTAATGCGGCCGTGGAACAGATGATGAAGGCTCGCGTCGAGAAATCCCGCATCATGGACACAATGAAGAAGATGGCGGAGGAGACGCGCAAGGAGATGGAGGTCGTGGAGGCGATGAAGAAGCAGTTATGACTCCGCGGCCAGCAACCCTTCATGTAGTGAGAGCAGCACCTCAGACTTGTGTGTGCGTCTTCCTTCTTTTTTTGGGGTGATAATCTTCCTTCTTCTTTTGCTCCTGTGTTTCTTCTTTTGCTTCGGGTGTTTCGCCGCACGTGTCACCTTCTCTGCGAGGCATGAATAGAACAATGCTAAAAATGAGATGACTAGCAAATTAGATCATTGTTTATCGCCAATAGAACAATGCCTCTTGCTAGTAATATATAATAAGAGTAGAGAGTAGAGGATATGGCGTTGGGCTGCCGTGTTTTGTGCTCCTCCGTCGTACTCCAGTGGAAAACTTGAGTATACCGCACGGTTCTTTGCTCCTCCTCAGGTCGTTGACACATTTATACGAGTAGTCAAATCACAAGGCCCCGCCTTCCAGAAGTAATGGGCCGTCAAATCACAAAGGCCCTCGCCTCTCTTGAAACCGACCTAGCTAGACTGCCCCGCCCTCTAGCCTTTTAAAAAATGTATACTTTTGTACAGTAGTAGGATCGATGGATTGCGCCATGGAGCAAAACTAACAAGAAGAAATTAAAGAAAAAAGGTGGTACATATAGAGAGCGCTCGTCGCCAAATTATGCATATAGTACTATTAAAAAAGCTAGTACGTGCTTAAATGGGGTGCTAAATTCTATTAAAGAAATTAGCATACCTATTTAATTCTTGGGTTCTTATTATTTATGCCACTAGTTTGTGTATCACTACTTAGTTTTTCCATTAGAAGTTACAACTACTCAAAAATGCCATCGATCCGTTAGATGCCTGCTCAAAAATGCAATTAGATATCCCAAAAATGCCATCGTTAAGTTAGATGTTTGCTCAAAAATGCCATTAGACATTGTAATTTTCATGTCAAAACCGTTGACCATGTTACATGACAAAAATAAGACGATTCTCACAATGATAAGTGTGGCCCCGCTTGTCAGGAGTAACCAAGCGAACAATTTTACACGAAAATAAGAACGCTGTTGGGATCAAGTAGGCCCCACACTTTATTTTATTGTAGTGAGATAGAGGGAGAGCTGGCATGTTGGTCCATCGGTATTTATGTCATTATAACATGGCAAAAGAGATTTGAGTCACAATAATGGTGTCCAGCACAACACACCCCTCAAATAAAACTAAGCACCCTGAAATTCTTTGACAACTAAACTGCTGGCTATATGATGTTGGCCATATATATTGTACGTATTAATGTGAAGAAACGAGTGGTAGTCGTAGTACTATACCAAATAAAAGATGAACTGTAAGAAATACTAGTATGTACGTACTGAGGAATTAAAGTAACAAGAAGAAACATAACATAGTTTTGCTGGGGGCTCAACACAACACACTCCTCAAATAAAACTAAGCACACCAGAAATTAAACTAAGCAACTAATCCGGTAGACACTGCATTAGAACCACCATGAGCAACGACACTGCAACCTTACTCAGAGTCCTCGTCCATGTCCTTGACTTCGTCCTTGTCCTTCTTCCTCTTGGCCGATACTTCTTTGCTTGAACCGCACACTTGGCTCTTGCTCTTCATCAACCCTTGTAGATATTGAAACAAAGGTAGCCATCCATTGCAGCGTAGTGGCTGTGGTCTATATCAAGTACATTCCACTCCCATGCATGATGAAACGTGTGCGGAGGTTTCTTCAGTTTACCGTATGAAGGATGAACCATGGCTCCTACCAGGGTCAGCACTGAAGGCTTATCACAGGAGGACACCAGCTCATTATTCTGGAGGTCGAAGGGTTTGCCTACAATGAGGCCTATCCGTTCCAGGGCTCTTATGTCGTTCGTAAAGTCTACAGTAACGAATTTGACTCGGCCGCCCTTGAGGAACTTCTTAAATTCCTCGCTCTCAACGTCGGCATGGCATATGTGGTAGACCAAGCATAAGTCATGCACACAAACCTAGATCACGGCGGGCTTCTTCCTCTCTTCCTCCTTTAGATTCTTCTCTTTTCCCGGGACTGTGGTGTACTCAACATCTAGCCCAGCGACCCACTCATCATTTGAGTTTTTGAACATGCGTCTGAAGCAATCAAGGCATCCTTTCACCGTCACGGAAGAACGGGTGTAGATGACGTCGAACTCACTGCCGGTGATGGTTCTGACCTTGTACTCACTGCCGACCATGAAGATTTGGGACGCCATGGATTTGGGAGGAGGTTAGGATTAGTGGAACTGCCGTAATGTGAAAGGATGGGACGACTAGGAGCGGTTTATCGATTGTAAAAATGCCGAGTGGGGGGGGCGTGCGAACGGCAGGGTAGTGGCTTGCCTGGTGGATAAATGGATTCATGCACAGTACTATGGGGGCGCAATTAGATGTCATGTCTACTCGACGCCCAATTAAATGGCTTTCGATGTCATGTCAAGCGTCGGGAAAATTACAGGTGATACGAAGCTTCCGAGAGCCCTTGGATCTGAGATCGAACGGTTGCATGGTGTGATTCTAGACCTATGGGTGAATATCCTATCCTGGAGGGTTATTCTGCAAATTTTCAGCAACTTAGCATGTGACCGTTCGATCTCAGATCCAAGGGCTGCCAGCAGCCCGTATCATGGTCGCGCCTACCACGACCGTCGCCTCCCTCGCGCGGTCGCGCCCTTGGAGATTTAACACGGTGCGTTAGGCTATCTGATGTTGGCATGTCATACATAGTCATCACTTAGTCACTCATACTACAACAAGGTTAGCTATAAGAGTATTTTTTGTTTACTTCTCTCTATCTCTTTCTTCGTAGTATTTATTGCATTTGCCAAGGAGTGACATCTTCCAATGAAAAGGTGTGCTATGGGCATTAAATGTCTTAGCAACTCAAGTCCCCAATGCATAGGTGCTTAGTTTTTTTTGCTAAGTTTGCTTCATCTAGGTACACGCGCTTAGCACCGTTTTTTCCTAGGGTCACCAAACTAGTCTCTCTCTTCTTAATTAACTTGCCACATCAGACTTTATGCCTATGTGGCAGGCTTAGCACCTGTAGAATCAAGTACAATAGTGGGCTATAAGCCCGCTTTACATGGCATTTTTGCATATGTGGGGGAAAGAGGCAAGGAAAAAGTGGAGGAGTGGGCTCTCAAGCAAGAGCCAGCCTCTACATGGTGGAGCATCAAGAGAGGCACCTGTATGGAGGTGGTCAGGAATCGGGAGACTCACGCCGGTCATAGCGCCGTAGTTAAAATGATAATGGCAAGTCAAATCACCAGGCCCCACCTGTCCAGCAGTAACTCGCAGTCAAATCACACTGCCCTACGTTTGCAGCAGCCTACTCCCTCATCTTCTCGCGTCTCTGTTGAACCGACTAGGCGGAACTGCCCCACCTACCGCACAGGAAAAGCCCCGCCCTTGACTTTTAAATAGTATAGTATACTAATTTTGTATCCATGGATTGCGCCATGGAGCAAAGCCTCAAGAAAACGGCGGTACACATTTACGGAGTACAGTATACAGCATGCCCGTCGCGTTCGCATCGCACCCCAGACGGTCGGTCGGTCTGGCACGCTGCTCTCTGAATGGAACGCGCGTCATATTGTGTTTACACACACATGTGGGACCGCAATTAGGAATCGACCATAGGCACACTCCCCGACCCCTTAAGTCGGGTGAGTTAATAGAAGAGAGAGACGAGCGATAGTACTAGAGAAGTGTTGTACAGACGTTGGTGCTTGGACGATCCCTCCATGACATGGAAGATCAGTTCGTTCATGCATGTGACCAGACTCCAGCAGACATGCCTGGATTGGCTATCGTCTACATATCGTGCAGACTGTGTTGTACAGGGCAGTAGTTCTGGTGAGAAATCTAAAAAAAGGTTTCTTGTCATCTCACAAAATTAGGTGTCATGTGCTTCGGATCACTGTGAGGGTTAAATAGCGACAACTGAGTTCCTCCAAGGCGCTAGTCATGGGGGCCACATGCACGAAGACTACTCGGCTGCCATCTATGTCAAGCCGGCTATGTTAATTAGGGCATCTATCGATGGACCCCTTTTCTACAAGTTTATCTTTAATTTGAGCTTTGATCCTCGTCTAGTTTGTCCGTCGGGATTCATGTTGTCTCCTTTGGGCAGTGAGGTTATGGTTTCTTGTCATGTGGCATTTTTTCGTGTTATATGTTATAATCCGGTGCTTCAGATCAAAATGAGGACAACTGCGCCTCCGGGGCACGTGCATGAAGACAGTCATTGACGAGGTCAAGCCGGCTCCGGTAGACAAAAGAAAACTAGTAGAACTCCACTATATAGGCAGGAGCCTCCGCGCTTGCTTGCTAGTGTTGCTCTCTTCACATTGTCTCGTCTTCTCCAGATCTAAACATGACAGCGGTGGCCACTCTCTCTCTCTCTCTGCTCACCGCTGCTCACAGATCCAGCCGGATCCTCTCCGCCGGGGAAGGTGAGAAGGTGCAACGTTCACGCGGTCATCCTCGGCGACGGCTCTTACCCACTGCCGGCGCATCCCGATCAGCGTGCCTTGCCATTCTCTCCCAAGCACCGCTGGCTAGGGAGGGCCTCCAACCCCTTCTTCCTCGCTGCCATAGTGTGGGCAGATCTGGCCTCCCGCCGCCCACCTAGAGACATCCTGGCGACCCTCAGGTATAACTTCCTTCGAAACCAGCCTTGCTCTACTTCCCGAGCTCCTGACGTCGCTGCATTTGTATCTTTTACTATTTCTCAGGCCCCCTCATAGATAGGATCGATCGGCTGTTCGAAAGCCACCTAAATTTTTACTGTTAAGAGGTAAAACTAGTTCATGTACTCGAATCTAGTACTACTTGGTTCAAACAAGGAAGAAAGGGGGTGGGGGTGGGGGAAGATTTTTTACCTGAATCTAGGACTTGGTCAAAAGAGGAAATAATGGGGCGAAAAGTAGCAGAGACTGGCTATCCAACTGGTCTCTAGGTTTAATAGGGAAATACAGGGAAACGCAGTACAAACTCAATATAAACCCGATCTACTGGTTGAAAAAGGAAAGAAAGTGGGGACTGGGGGACAATTCAACAGAGTAAGTCCAGCACTAGATTTGCTAGCCTCACACAATATAAGGTGGCTATACCGAACAAAAATGGGACCAACCCAGATATCTTGTTCTGATGTTTGTTGCCCCGAGCCACTCTTATGTAATGCCACTGGTAAAATGTAGCAGTCGCACTGCTAGAAGTAAGGACACATTAAACCAATGTTGCTGGTAAAATGAAGCAATGGCACCATTAAAGTAATGTCCTATTTAATAGTTGTCATAGTTAATCCTAATGGCCACACTAATATCTAGCAATGTTGCTGCTTTAGAAATTGCTACTGTCCTTGTAGGATTGCCATTCAGATAAGGAACATGTTTCTTTTCATTTGATGTATGTTTCATCACTTGTTTTTCACCCTCCTTTCCACCTTTTTTGTGCAAACAGAGACATACATTTCACGCTTGATCTTAGTTGAACTGGACAAATGATATCCAAATTATAGTTGAACATTCCAGGAGCTTCACAACCAACCTTGATGTTGCTCAATTTTATTGCAACTAATGAAGAAGAAGCTTTGTGGGTTTCGTTTTCTGATGGAAATGGAACCGGGGCTGGAGCCCTTTTCTTAAAAGAGGAAGAAGCTGCTAGCTCATGGGACATTGCTTCATTTTAGGTGAACTGCACCAAAAGGTCCCATGAATTGAATCATCCATGTTGGTGACTGGTGTCATCCCTTCTACGATGGCGTTGACTGCAGACATGGTTCCCATCATGAGGTATGTTCCTTTTTGGTCTGACCGTTTGCCAAAGATCCTACATGTTGGGTCTGCTCTTGTGCTACTGTTTTGGCACTGCCATGATAAAGCAGTAATGTTATTATTTTGCACCTTAATCTAGTGGAACAATTAATTTGAGGCAATGTTTTGGCACCGCTAGTGGCACTGTTTTTTTATATATATTGAAAGATGGGGTTTCCTCCGATTTCATTAAAGAAATCCAACCATAGAGAACCATTATCCGACAACATCTCAGTATAAATGGGCAGTTATGCAACTACTACTAGAATGGACTGAGTACTAGCAGGAGACAAATTCGCCACATAAGCTAGGCAGGCAGGGGGACGCAGCACCAGCTCGACCAAGTTTGGATTACAACCCAAATGCTACCACAGAAACATCAGAGGGGAAGATAGGGACTGAAAGAGCCAGCTTTAGCATCCCAGTCTAAGCACCCCCGGCCTCCATCCTTGCGACGCATGGTACACCTCGCTTGCCACCTGCCTGAGCCTAGTGTCACTGATAAAATGAAGTAATAATACAGTTAAAATAGAGCGAGTGTCCTCTCTATCATTTCATTTCCAATGTAGATAAAGAAAGTGCTTCTCTTTGTTAGTATATGTTTCATCAACTAGTCCCATTGTTAATGTTTAAGCGTTTCTGCAAACTGGGGTGCTTAATTTTAGTTGATCTGCACAAAAATAGAGATCGGAATGTCTCAAGGCCCCTCCTTGTACTACCACTTTACACTGATGTTCATCACTGGCAGAAGGTGTATCGAGGAGACTTGGGTCGATTTCCAGTATGAGGCGGTACCGTATGAGGCGTCGCAGGGCCCATCTCGCCTTCGCAGCATGGGATACTATGATACTATCACAATATTTTCTTCTATTTATTAGTGTATGTTTCATCAACTAGTGCCACTATAATGTAATCACGCCTTTTCATTATCTATGCAAACAGGGTTATTCAGCTGCATTTTGGTGGAACTGCACAAATGTACGAATGGAACCGGCATATATGCAGAGTGCGAGGTGCCAAGTAAAAATTACCGACACCAACCCTGCTCCCTCTAAGCACTGGCATCCACCACCATCAGTGGGATGTGTGGCGCTCACTGTGGACGGATCTTTCTCCGCATCAAATCCTCTAACCAAATACTAGTAGCTTAGACTTCAAAAAAAATACTAGTAGCTTATATTGGCAGTTTTCTAGGGTGTACTCTTTTCTGAAAGAAGCACCAATCTATTTTTCTTTATTTGTACACAGTGTCACAACTTTGACCCAAAGGTCCAGAGCTATTTTAGGGTGATTGGCGTAGTACTCGGAGACTGATTGTAAGCATGATTTTTATTAGCTGTCACACTGATTGTAAGCATGAGCAGATGGAAGATTAGGTTAGTGCGAAGCTTACCTTAAACCCAAACGACGCCGTTGAAACGAGGCAAGCATCGAGGGAACCATGGAGAACGGTGGGGAAGCAACGTCGCGCCATTCGGCCTCCTCTTGTGGTCGGAGAACGAATACTCCTGTGGCTCCGGTTGGCTTTGCACCCTCACGAACGGCACACAGTACTCGATCGATTCGTTATCCTCTGGCTGCTCGATCTTCGACCTGTATGCCCACCACCTCTGACTGACTTTCGCCTCGGGCAAATCTGTCTGCTCCATCGCCCAGAGGAGATACTCGATGAACTCGAAGGACTGCGGCGTTACTGCCGCCGACGAGTACATCGCCGCCCTCATTGCCACCGTCTAGCTCTGTCGCATACATTTCCACATGGCCCTCACCGTCCTCGAAATCTCCCACTCATTGTCAAACCAAGTAAGGATCTCCTTCAACCTGGCTAACTTTGCCTGGTCGCCGCCGGCGATCTTCCTGATTCGCTGCTGCATCCTCTCCATTGATGTCCTTCTGAGTGGTCCGGTGCTAGCTTTGGAAGATGGGAGGAGAGACGGTGGTCTTGCAATAGAGAAGAGGAAGAAGCGAGACGGTGGTTTTGTAATGGAGATGATGGAGAGGAGAGGGGGTGGTTTTGAAATGAAGAGGGAGAGGCGAGACGGTGGTTTTGGAATGGAGATGATGGAGAGGAGAGGTTTCCCTGCCATTCGGTCGCTGACAGGTGGGCCCCACGCTTGGTGGGACCACTACAAAAAAAGACACATCCGTGACATTTTGGGCCAAACGATTTTT
The DNA here is from genome assembly GCF_018294505.1 of Triticum aestivum. NCBI lineage: Eukaryota > Viridiplantae > Streptophyta > Magnoliopsida > Poales > Poaceae > Triticum > Triticum aestivum. Next base: position 390,899,455 of record NC_057799.1, on the reverse strand, counting down.
TTTCGGTCATACTTATGACACTTCTATGACAATAATTGTGACAAAACCCGGTATCATCATAGATGTGGTGGGGTCCTACTTCTATGACAAAAAATCATGACAGAAAATGGGATTTTCGTCCTGGGCGGGCCGGACACGCAGCTGCATGACATTCTTTGGGCCGTCCATGATGGAAAAAACCGTGGTAGAAGCGAGGGCGAGGAAAATATCGTGGAGTTCCCGGTTACGGTGGGTTGTCGGGACCGAGCGATGCACGGAGGTTTGCGCATTTCTCTCGTACACGTACGCGCATGGGTGTGAGGCGTTGGGCTGTAACTGAAACCGAGTGAGGCGTTCGCTTACTGAAACCGAGCGATTGCACTAGCTACATTATTGAACCCGAGCGATCGATCCCAGGCTGTTAACTAAACCCGAGCGATTCCTTCGCTACTGCTGCTAACTGACGCCGATCGATGCTGCCTCTAGATGAACAGTGAGCATTGTTGAGGGGGTCTGGATGAACAGTTACCGGTGGGAGGTTGGATGAATAGGACCCCGTGGTAGTAGAGGCCGTTGCCGCTGGATGAACAGTACCCCGATCGATCGAGTCGGTGGATGAACAGGACGCCGTGGAGGGCTGGATGAATAGGAACCCGTGGAGGGCTGGTTGAACAGTAGCCGGTGGAGGGTTGGTTGAACAGTAGCCGGTGGTGGGCTGGATGAACAGTAGCCCGTGGAGGGGTGGTTGAATAGGACCCCTTGGAGTGGGCTGGTTGAACAGTAGCCGGTGGTGGAGCATGCGGTGGAGGCTGGATGAACAGGAGCCCGTGGATGAACAGTCACAGGTGGAGGCTGGAGGAGGTCGACGGTGGATGCACAGTAGCCCGTGGGGGCAGTCGACGGTGGAGATGAACAGTATCCCGTGGAGTCCTGTTTTGAGGTACGCCACACCCCTCCCGATGAACAGGACCCCCGTTTCGGCCGTAGCGCTCCAACACAAGTCCATTTCCTCCGTTTTGCGGTACGCCACACCCCTCCCGACCAACAGGACCCCGTTTCGACCGTAGGAGGTCCAACACAAGTCCGTTTCCTCCGTTTTGTGGTACGCCATACCCCTCCCGATGAACAGGATCCCGTTTTGAATGTGGCCGGTCGTACACAAGGCCGTTTCCTCCATTCTGCGGTACGCCAGGCTTCGTTTCCACCGGTTGTTTCGTCCAAGCCCTCCCGATGAACACGACGACGCATTCCGTTCTGACCCAGCCGGTTGGCTCCCCATGAACACGACGACGACGTTGTTTCTCCGTTCTGACCCAACCATGTACACGAGCCCTGGCCGTACGTATGCACGAGTAGGCGTTCGAGACCCCACCCGTATGTACGTACGTGGCCGTATTTACTTTCTTGGAACATGGCCGTTGTACGTACGTGTACATGCTACGTGCGCGCCTCTACTACCACACGTGCCCTTCCTTGCACGGCCACGGTTCATCACTGCAGCCTGCAGACAGACCGATCGACCAGTATGTACGTACACGTTCGCGACTAGAATGACAACGCTACGACGCTTCGACCGGGTGGGTCCCGACTGTCAGGCACTTCCTTGCGTGCGAAGATGTAGCTGGTGGGTCCCAGCAGTCAGGGGGCGAATCGTTTTTTTTGCCCGTAATATGGACACACTTCCTTGCATGCGAAGATGTAGCTAGGGGGTCCCAGCAGTCAGGGGGCGAATCATTTTTTTGCCCGTAATATGGGCGCACTTCCTTGCGTGCGAAGATGTAGCTGGTGGGTCCCAGCAGTCAGGGGGAGAAAACATTATTTTTCAGGGTAAAAAGGATGCAGTTGCATGCATGCGTCCATGGGCGTGGTGCGTCCCCACTGTCAGCCTCTCACGTACAGTCATCTTCTGATGACTCTCGGTAGTTGACCACGTTGACCACACCGTGCCGAGCGCACCAAGGCCAGTGGACGACGGCGAGGCCCCAGACTGGAACGACCCGGAGATGGGGAAGACGCGGCAGTGGAGTCGCAGATGGAAAGGAGTGGGAAACTTGACTGGTTCGGGTGCACGGCAACACTGCCGCGGTGCCGCCCACGGGAGACACGAGCAAGAACAGAGGTTGAAGAAGGAGCACGACTGTTGGATTAACATCCAACGGTCCAGCTGCTAGAATCATTTTTTGATTAAGTTGACAAAGCCCTGCGTACACGTCCACTTAGTAGGCCCACAAGTCAGCCACGAAATCTGACGAGTCCCGGCTATCAACGGGAGGAATATTTTTTCGCATAATAAGGAGGAACTTCCTTCCGTGCGAAGATACAACCGGTGGGTCCCAGCTGTCAGGGGGAGGAAACAACTTAATAAGGAGGAACTTTCCTTGCGTGCGACCATGGACCTCGTGGGTCCCAGCCGTCAGGCTCTCCATGTACAGTCCTCTTCCGATGACTCTCGTATGTTGACCATGCCACGCCGAGCGCACCGAGGCGGTGGACGACGACGAGGACCCAGACTGGAACGACCCGGAGATGGGGAAGACGCGGCAGTGGAGTCGCAGACGCAGATGAGTGGGAAACTTGACTGGTTCGGGTGCGGGGTTGGCCTACACTCGGCAGAGAATAATAGGAGGTGCAGAGTGGAGGGATGGCCTGGCCGTCGGTGGGGTAGCGTTTCGCTGAGGCGCGCAAAACAACGCTGCTGGACGCCGGAGGCAGGAGCAGGCGGTCCCGGCAGCGCTGGGGGAAGAAGACGAGAGATTGAAGAAGAATGCCGGCCGTTGGATGTAAATCCAACACCTTCTTAGGCTTCGACCTACTGGCCCACATGTCAGCCAGTCCATTTGTTTTTAGTCCATTTGGTGGGCTGGGTGAAACAATGATGTAGCATCTATGCAACCCGTTTATATATATGGTAGAATTTAAAGCCCATTTGCATTTTTCTCGAAATCCACGGACTTGTAGGCTGGGTGAAAATATCATGTTGGGCTAGACGGAGAAATGTTATAAAAACATAAACACATGATTGCACGTCTATTACTACATTGGTCAGTAAAATCTTTGCAAGCTTATGTACGCAATCACTAGGAGTTAACTTGCCAAGTTATATGTAAACAATTATTATTATTATTTTGTAAGAACTTTGAACTTACGAAATAAAATATCATTTTAATTTGATGAGTTAATAGTACATGGGGTATTATTAGTTTTTAGGCTAGACATGGGATAGTTGAGTTGGTTCTAGGGAAAAGTACTGGGAGAAAACTCAGTTTACATCGAAAAATAAAGTGGGAGAAAATTCAGATATTGGATTAATGAAAACAAAAAATAAAGGAAGTGGGGAGGTCTATAAAATGGTTGGACGAACGAGAGGTTTAACGGAAACTTATGTTGTTTCTAATATATATATATATATATATATATATATATATATATATATATATATATATGTAATAAAATAAGATATAAATATAGGTTCAGTTTTGCATTCTTATAGAAAAATAGAACTGAGATGTGCGTCATCTTGAAAAAACAAACATAACTTGGGCTGCTGATGTTATAGACAAGCTAGGTTGGGAGGCCCAGAGGCCGCTTGATACCTGCTGGATCCAAAAAATGTTCAAACATGTCGTGGGCTGCCCATGTTAAACAACAAAACCTAGGCCATGGACCTGGTGGGCCCGGGACTGTCAGCCTCTCGACGAACAGTTGTCTCCCGATTCCTCTTGTTTTTCTGACCATGTTCGGAACGACAGACGGCGGCGTCGCGGCTAGAGCACCAAGGCGGAGGATGATGTCGAGACCTCGGACCGAATGAACCGGAGGGTTGACTTGTTCGGGTGTAGGGTGGGCTGGTGGAGCTGCCGCCGCCGGACAATGTGTGGTAGTAGAGGGATGGCCTGGCCAACGCCATAGGCTATGATGGCCAGCCGCTGTATAGGATGAGGATGAAAGATTGAAAAAAATAAAGAAATACAAATGGATAGGTGGTTGGTCCCATATGTCTGTGTACGAGACCTGCTGGGTCCACCTGAGGAGGGGAATATGTTGGAGGAAGGAGATTCAAAGCACGACGGCCGAGTGAACTAGTTTTTTTAATGGACAAGTGAACTAGTTACATACATAAGCAAATAGCCACTAAAAAAAGCAAACATGCTAATGGGTTCTTAAAAGAAATATTTCAGACAAAACAGATAATTACGACACATAGGCTAATGCATGAAACACTCAGATGATAAAGGTGCTTATAAACAGATAAAGTACAGCATCTAGACCTTCCTGGCACGCTTGATCATGACGCTGCAGCTGTCCGTGTACTCGTCGGTTATGGGAAGCAGACACGCCCTCATGTCCAAGATCTACCTGTACATGTCGTAGCATGCATATGCGTCCTTGGCCGCGTATGTTATGTAGGCTAGATTCAGAGGTACCTCCCACGTGTTCAGGTCCTTGGTATCGTTGTCTTCTTTCATGTTAGCATATCAAGGGTCGATGATGGTCTCGGCGAGGTCAACCACGGAGTCCTTCACCTGCCCATCGCTGATGATCTTGTATTGCTTCTAGATGTCGACAAGCTTGTTGCACCGGATGGCCGAATCGTCGCGTTCTTCCTTCTCTCCACCGTAGCGAAGGTGCAGTCGGCGTTGTCGATGAAACGGGGGAATGCTCTAGAACCTCTGATGGCCCTAGAGAAGTGGTAGATGAGAACCTCGTCCCGCACACATACCTGGGCGACGGCGATCCGCTGGTCCCTGTCAGGAGACGAATGGATGGGCACAAGGTCTAGTCCTGCAACCTTGTGCTTTCTCGTCCTGTAGGTACTGCTTGAACTCGGCGAGGCAGAGCTTCACCGAGTCCGGATCGTTGGTGTACATCACATTCAACTTGGTGTAGCCATAGGACTGAACGGCGAAATCGAAGGGGAACTCCTTGCTGAAGTCCATATCCAGCAGGCTCACCCCTCAGATCGCCATTGGAGTCTCTTCAAGTGAACGAGTGGGTAGGCGGCGACAGTAGTTCATTTTTCAGCTCTTGGGGAACTGGATTCAACAGTAAACTGAGTGTGTACAGGCGACAATAGTTACTACCCCTCCCTCGTCCGCTGCACGCCCGGCAGAAGATGCACCCTCGGCGCATTCAAACGCCTCCATGAAGAAACCTACTCCGGCCACACGTCGGTTCACGAGCGGGTCTGTATTGGTACTGTAATAACAGGAGTTAGTGGTCACTTTACTTAAATTTAATTAGATTTAATAGAAATTTATACTTAAAACAAGCAATGCATTGGCTCGTTCTATCAGTGCCACAGGATCAACATGCACAACAATTAGAATATTATTCTCAGGGCGCACACGATCAGCACATTTGTCGCACTTTCACACAGATAATAGTACCAAGTTTGAACTGTTTGTTATGGTTGTTGTCCTCTGCATCATCGTGCCGTGTTTCCTAGCTTGCAAGATTCAGAACCAACAAATAAGATCCAAATAATAAGTACAACAAAGATGCCTACACATCTCATTGATTGCCAGCTTTCAAGATTCAGAACCAACAAATAAGATCCAAATAATAAGTACAACAAAGATGCCTACACATCTCATTGATTCCCAGCTTGCAAGATTCATAACCAACAAATAAGATTCAAATAATAAGTACAACAAATGTGCCTACACATCTCATTGATTCCCAGCTTGCAACATTCAGAACCAACCCATTAGAGCCTTTTGATAAAGTGAATATCGGGATTAAATCCATCTTGGCTATCCATGTCATACAACCGAAGAACTTGGCGAATGCTCTTGATCGTCACAACATCTGTAGTTGAGTATTCCTATTTGCACAGCACAAACAAGAAGAGCATGATTACTATAATAGTGGCACTCCTTGAACTCAACCTGAAGCTCCACTCGGATGAGGCCTGCCTCGAGTTCCATGATTCAATTCATGCGCCTTTTTCTGCAGTTCACCTGAAATGAAGCAAATATTGCATCATTCAGCTAGCAAGAAGTACTTGCTCTCGTGAGCTGGTAGGTTCTTCTTTAGTAGTTGCACTAAAATTGAGGAACATTAAGGTTGGCTGTCCGGCTCATGTAAGGTGCAACTATAATTTGCTTATCCTTTTGTGCAGTTCCACTAAAATAAAGTGCCATTGTGGTGACAGTGACGACTCATCTTGCAAAGGCTAATAAAATGTTGCACGAGATTACCAGCAGAACTTGACGAAGATTTTGGAAACTCCAATCACCATTTTGTGCAGTTCCACCAAAATTGAGAGATGTTGCCCACGTGATATTTTAGTTGAACTGCACAAGACACTCATTCAAAAAAAAGTGTTTTGTGCAGTTCACCAGAAGGTCACAATAGCAACAAGGTGAAATGGATATCCCTATCTGCACAAAAATATAGAAAGTAAACAGTTGCTGGTCAATAAGAATATACGAAACATACACGAAATGAAAAGAAGAATCTTAATTATGTTCATGGCAAACACGCAAGGGCAGTAGAAATTTTAAAACGTCAGCAATGCTTCATGTTACCGGAAGCATTACGACAACAATGACATTCGTCAAATATGGGATTACTTTAATGGTGGCATTGCTTGTTTACCAGATACAGTAAATCAACAGCAGCTAAACAGTTGGTTTAAGGGCATGGGACCATGGGGACATCAGGACACTCAGCAGCGTAAAGGAGCAACTTACTTATCATACTGGGGAAAACAACAGCAGTGCCATTTGTAACACATTTTAATTGCATCTTATCACTGGAGGCATTAGATTAACAATAACACTGGTTAGACATGTCCCTAAGGTAACAGTGTGATCACTTCATTTTACATGCGCTATTACATTAACAACAGCAAAAGGTTGGTATAAGGACATGCGACAGTGGACACATCAGCATAATGTACCTACAAGGAGGCATAAAGTGGTGATGCCGAGTTTGTTCATGCTATGTGAGGGCAGCAAATCTAATCCTGGAGACCTTTTACTATGTGAGGGCAGCAAACCTAATCCTGGAGACCTTTTACTATGTGAGGGCAGCAAATCTAATCCTGGAGACCTTTTACTATGTGAGGGCGGCAAATCTAATCCTGGAGACCTTTTACTATGTGAGGGCAGCAAATCTAATCCTGAGACCTTTTACTATGTGAGGGCAATAATTCTAATCCTGGAGACCTTTTATTATGTGAGGGCAACAAATCTAATCCTGGACATACTCTGTTCACTTGTCCACCAGCCGCCACTTTCTATCCTTTTTTCAACCAATAATAGATCTGTTCCTTATCCAGTTTGTACTGTGTTTTCCCATTATTTCCCTTTTCAACCAAGAGACCGGTTGGGTATCCAGTCTCTACTACTTTCACCATATTATTTTCTCTTTGAATCAAGTCCTAGATTCATGCTACAACTTCCCCCCTTTCTTCGTTGTTTGAACAAAGTCCTAGATTCGAATGCATGAAGTAGCTTTACCTCTAATAATACTAAAAATTTAGGTGGCTTTCGAAGAGCTGATGGGAGTAGAAAAAGATGCACATGTAAACACGTGGGGAGCTGGGGCAGTAGAGCAGGGCTGCTTTCAAAGAACTTATACCTGAGGGTCGTCGGGATGTTGGCGGCGGCAGGTCAAATCTGCAGACCATACGGCAGGGAGGAATAAGGGTCGGAGGACCTCCCGAGCCGGCGCTGTGTCGAAGAAAACGACATGGGCAGAGGATCGGGCCCCTCCGGCAGCTATGGGTTTCCTCCCTCGCCGGCGATGACCGCGTAAACGATGCACCTAGTCCTCTACACACACCAGCCGAAGGGATCCGGCCGGATCTGTGACCAGCGGTGAGCAGAGAGAAAATGTCGCTACCGCTGTCTTGTTTATATCTGGAAACGCTGCGCGGTGCGGGGCCGTAGGCCGGTGTCGGTGTCAAAACCGGCGGATCTCGGGTAGGGGGTCCCGAACTGTGCGTCTAAGGTCGATGGTAACTGGAGACAGGGAACACAATGTTTACCCAGGTTCGGGCCCTCTCTATGGAGGTAATACCCTACTTCCTGCTTAATTGATCTTGATGGATATGAGTATTACAAGAGTTCATCTACCACGAGATCTTAGTGGCTAAACCCTAAAAGTCCAACCTGTATGACTATGGTTATCCCCCTCCTCCGGACTAAGTCCTCCGGTTTATATAGACACCGGGAGGATCTAGGGTTATACAAGGTCGGTTACAAAGAAAGGAATCTACATATTTGATCGCCAAGCTTGCCTTCCACGCCAAGGAGAGTCCCATCCGGACACAGGCAATGTCTTCGGTCTTTGTATCTTCACGGCCCATCAGTCCGGCCCATGGCTAATAGGCCGGACGCCCGAGGACCCCTTAGTCCAGGACTCCCTCAGTAGCCCCTGAACCAGGCTTCAATGATGAGGTGTCCGGCGTGCAGATTGTCTTCGGCATTGCAAGGCGGGTTCTCCTTTCTGAGTACTCCAAGATAGTCTTCGGACGCAACGAACGTGTCCGGATCTGCAACACAAGTACCACACACACAGCCATAGAGTGTTTAATATTTCACGAGTCCCATCTGCTGACAAATTTTTGCGAGATGACATCACGCTGGCCCGGTCATTATTTCGAACCGTTTCATGTCCCGCCGTTCCATGTTTCGAGGCGTGGTTTTTATTGGCACGCCTTTTCGAGGTAGAGATCGTGTCCCCTTATTGCGGGATTCTCATCAATACGGGCGAGGGTAATCCAACCGTTTCATTGGAAAGATTCCTTAAGAATAGGCAGGCTTTCAGGCTCAGGAGGAGGCGTTCTATACTCGTTGCCTTTATAAAGGTACCAAGGGCCGTTTTTATTTATGCCAAACCTCTCCTCAGCCTTCGCAACCTCGAGTTCTAGCACCCAAGGTTCGACTTCATTGCCTCAAGCTTCCCAGCCATGTTCGGACCCAGCCCGCATGGCCGATGGGCGGCTTCCTCTGTTACCGAGGAGGACATTGCAAAGCTTCGGGCGGCCAGATACCTGACCGCGGAGATTCCCCACAGGCTTCCTGCTCAAGGACAGGTTATTCCGACTCCCAGGTCTGGTGAGATGGTCGTATTCATCTCTCACTTCCTCCGAGGGCTAGGGTTCGCTCTTCACCCCTTCGTCCGAGGGCTCATGTTTTATTATGGACTAGATTTTCACGATCTAGCCCCAGATTCTTTCCTCCACGTCTCGGCGTTTATCATTACGTGTGAGGCCTTCCTCTAAATTCCCCCACACTTTGGCTTATGGCTCAAGACCTTTAGTGTGACGCCGAAGGTGGTCGATGGGAAACAAATGGAGTGCGGCGGTGCTGCAGTAAGCAAGCTTACCAATACTCACTGGCCAAAAGGCTCCTTCACCGAAACTTCCAACCAATGGCAGCAGGAGTGGTTTTACATCATAGAACCCCTCGGTACCAAGTGGGCAGCTACACCCGCGTTCCATTCCAGCCCTCCGTTACAGCTTGGATCATGGATCAATAAGGGGCTGGACTGGGGATCAGCTGATGAAGTGCAGACTCTTCAGAGCCGCATCCGAACCCTCCTTGAGAGGGACATCGATCTTGTCAACGTGATTCAAGTAATGCTAATCCGTCGAACCCTGTCATGTCAGCGTTGGCCTCTCTGTATGCGGGAGTTTAATCCGGAAGGACCATGAAACCTCCAACACTTCTTCGGCACCACGCACCAAGGAATGTGGAAATTGTTTTTCGGGAAACGAAAACAGTGGCCGGACACCACCGAGGACCTCGGCCTCGACAACAACCATCCGGATACCTCGGTAAGTGCTCAACTTCCAAACACTTTGTAATTAGGTATACGTTACTTAACAGACTATCTTCCTCCAGGGCTGGATAAAGAAAGCGGAGCATATTAGGTGTTCGGCCCCCCTTCCCGAAGACTCGGCGGATCACATATTAACGATGATGCTGGCCCCGGCGCTGTACCAGGTGCCTGCGAAGGGAGACAAGGCGGAGGGCGGGAAGGCCAAAGGTGGCCTCTCTTCCGAGGGTACACCAGACACCGTGTTCGGGGAGATAAAGATTCCCCCGCCCGAAGGCCAAAGTGAAGGAGAAGCCAATATTCCTTCTCCCCGTGGTAAGAAAAGGGCCGCCTCCAAAGGTTGGGAGGAAACGGCTCCTAAGCGAGGCAAGATGCCCCCGTTGGGTGCCCCGGGCTTGGAGGGCGATGTCATCGCAAGATCCCCCATAGAGGACAAGCCTTCAGGCAAACCGTAAGTGAACAAGGGTGTTTTAAACATATCCCGTCCCTTTCTTGTGACCGAGGTAACATCTAGAATATATGTTTTTACAGTTCGGCGAACTGTCTTCAGCAATCCTCTTCTTCAGGGGACCTTCTCCCAGAGATGATGAAAAGCGAGACGCCTCCACCAGTCTCCTCGCCCAATAGAATAGACGACTTTGAGGTGTCATCGCGGAGGGTCTCTCCTGATCAACAAGTGGTGCAAGGGATGGCGAAGACACAACCCGAAGGTAACACTTCGGTAGCCCAGAGTCCGGGGGTCGACAACAAAGGCCCCGAGCTGTCCGGCCTACGGCCGGAGACAGTCATAGGGACCAATGAACGGATCTCTTCAAAGGGAGGCCGTACTCCTGCGGCCGCTTCCGGAAACCCCGAAGCGCCGGATGAATTGACGAACATGCTGCAAAAGGCGTTCGTCTCAGAGGAACATTGTACCTTGATGGGTACGGTGGTTGAAAGGGTGCTATCCGCGAAAAGCGGATTGAATGAAGCCTTCATCAGCCTACTAAGAGGCTTCGAGGTTTGTAATGTAATATTTTTGATTGTGCTTGACTCACACACTGCACCTGTGTATAGGTAGTAACCCCTAAGACTCGGATTGGCTTCCGAGGGAGGCGATCAGAGGATCAAAGAGGATGTTTCCAGGAAATAATATGATTAATTGAAATGCAGGCCGTCGCTTCCCGGGCGTCCACCCGGACTACAGAAGTTACCGATCTAGAGCGGAAGCTTGATATGGCGGAAGATGACCTTATGCTTATCAACAAGCGTCTTGACGAATCACAAGGTATGTTTTTGGGGCAGTCCTTACAAGCGCGTGCTGTGTAATGTAAGCATCACCCGAAATATTGTATACTGAGATATGCATTAATGCAGATGGTGCCGCCGCAGTCAAGATCCTTCGGGCTGAGCTGGCCCGGGCCAAAGAGCAGGCCCGGATTAATAATGCGGCTGCCGAGAAGGCATCTGCCGAGTTAAAGGCCGAACAGGCTGCTCGGCGCCAATGCAAGGAGAGAATATCCACGATGACGCGTGAGCTAAAGGGTGCTGCTAGCCTTACGAGAGTCGAAAGAAGCGGGGTCCGAATCTAGAGCGGCCCGGGAGGAGATCCGACAAGCTGGGGAAATCGCGGCTGGTTAACCCTTTTTATTGCGAGTTAACTTCGGCGATCCAAATTATGCTCCACTTAATCAAATGTGGAGTTCTCCAGACGCATTATTGGACCTGCCGAAGAGTGCTTCCGATGCGGCGCAATTTTACCAAGCGCAAGAAGGGTGTGCAACGGAGAAGCTTTTCTGGTCGCAGTTCGGTGCGTCAAAACGCCCACTGTTGCTGAACGAACAGATGACCCAATGGGCCGAGCTCCATAGACTATCTAGTTCTGCCATGAGGGACGCCGTGATCGGGCTGTGGCCGAACGAGCCAATTCCGGATAGTTATTTTGGTTTGGTGCAGCGACTTGCTGATGCGGTGCCGCGTATCGACGTCATGAAGCGGTCATCGTGCATTGAAGGTGCACGGATGGCCTTTGCCCGTGTCAAGACATACTGGGCGAAGATGAAGGCCACATATGTTGCCGCTAAGGGTCCACCCAAAGGCAAGGACCATTACGCACCGGAGCACTATTTCGAGGATGTCCTGGAGGGTGCCCGCTTGATAGAGGGTTAATGCTCGAAAAACATGATATTCGAGTGAAATGTATGGGTAGTTGTAAAAGACAATGTTAGGATAAGGCTACATATGTTAGTTTCGCCTAAAATTTTTGTTCCTCCTGTGCGACCGTTTTTGTATTAATCTGAAAATTTTCCAGTCGTCGGCTTCAGCCCCCACGTATAAAATACGGGGGTGTTCGGAAAAGCATGTGATCACTCTTAACCCAAGGTCTTGGTCCATTAAGGAGGTGTCAATGCGGTGAACTAGGCAATCGGACTATAGGGCGTTAACACTTTCACTTAGCCATAGGAGTTTTATAGGGGGGCTACGATATAGCCCCTGGTATGTGTACGGCTTATCCCAATATGGTGCGTCACATATATGACCTAGAGAAAAAGGCCCTTCGTATAATACGGAGGGAATTGCGAAAGATTCCAATAAGTCATCAAGTGGTTGACCAGCTCTCGTCGCATCATGACAGTCAGTTTTCGGCTTTCTCTACTGAGGTGCTTGACCAGATGAACCGGAAGAACAATCACAGTAGTTCTCCCTTTACTACCCTAGCCGATAGAGCGGAACGTAAGGTAGCAAGCACAGGAGCCGGGCAACCCAACTATTGACCCAAGACATGATTCGGAGCTGATGCATATAAGGCCAAACTCGCGATGCCGAAGTACGCTATAAAGTTGTTCGGACTTGTCGGCAACTCATTTGTTCCCGTACCGAGCCCCTGGAAAGTTATGCCGATGTATGTGTGTGAAACAACCATAGGAGCCAAAAACGAATGCTGAATGCAGATTATGTTTACTGGGACCTGAGTCATATGCCAATGGTTATTTTATAGATAAAAGGCCACAACCCCAGCTATTTGACATGCCCGGGGTTGAAGGCGGAGGAAAAAGGCATAGTATTGGCTCGGAATAAAGAGTGCGGTCTATAAAAAGCTATTTTGGACCTCCTGTCGCACGTCTGCGCTGCTTGTCCTCGGCGAGGGGATTCCTTGACGGAGGTAGCCCCCTAGGTGAGTGTACGGATCCGGACTCCGATAGAGTCAGTTAGATGTTTGTCCTTTGCGTCACCTGTTTTTGAAAGATAATGAAGAAAGAAAGAGTAATTTAGAGGAAAAAATGTTACAGAGAGGCTTGCAGGCTTGTCCGTATTGTGCTTCCGCCGATGCCCAGGGTATCTTAATTGCATAGTTATGTATGTGCGATACGAATTTCGCAGGTATATGAGGTGGGCGGCGGAAGCCGAACCGCTATTCTGCTCCTGGATTGGTCGATCCTATTCAATGGAGACCGGTGGCTTAATGGCCGACAAGGTATGCGGTTTAATAAGATCGTTTCATACTGAAGTTGCCTCAGTATGATCTTTAGTCCGAAGGGAGTGCTTCACGTGCTCCCTTGTAGAAGTGTGTGTCGCGTATGCCATGTTCATTGTTTTTACTTCGGGGGGAAATTGCTTCTGACCCCCGGTATTTGGTTGGTGAGTCTCTTTGTCATTGCTATCACCGGGCGGCCTCCTCCCCTTGTGTTCGGCGTTAAGCTTGCCAGCCTGCTTCAAGACCCAATAGTTTCTGTTGGTATGATTAGCTGGTTTGTCGGGGTGGCCGTGAATCTGGCAGGGTCGATCCAATATCCTATCTAAAGTGGATGGTCCGTCTCTGTTCGCCGTAAATGGCTTTTTCCGTTGACCGGGTTTAGGACCGCTGAATCCGGTGTTGACCACTGTATCGCGCGCTCTTTCATTATCATTGCGGCGCTCGTGCTCGCTGCGTCGTGGCTTGCCATTGCCGTCTCGGACTTCAGAAGTGCCTTGATTGCTGGCGTTGTTGCATCTACGAGCGAGCCAGCTGTCTTCTCCCGTGCAAACTCGAGTCATTAAAGCGGTAAGGGCTTTCATGGATTTTTGTTTTTCTTGACCGAGGTGGCGGGCAAGCTATTCATCCCGGACGCTGTGTTTGAAGGCCGCTAGGGCTTCCGCATCCGGACAGTCGACGATTTGGTTCTTTTTAACTAAGAACCTAGTCCGGAGCTTCCTGGCTGACTCTCCGGGCTGCTAGACAATGTGACTTAAGTCATCGGCATCCGGTGGCCGAACATATGTTCCTTGGAAATTGTCGCGGAAGGCGTCTTCCAACTCCTCCCAGCTGCCAATAGAGTTATCCGGTAGACTGTTTAACCAGTACCGAGCTGGTCCTTTGAGTTTTAGTGGTAGGTATTTGATGGCGTGAAGGTCATATCCGCGGGCCATGTGGATATGGAGGAGGAAATCCTCGATCCATACTTCGGGATCAGTTGTGCCGTCGTATGATTCAATATTCATGGGCATAAACCCATCTGGAATTCGTGCTCCATTACTTCGTCTGTGAAGCAAAGAGGATGTGCGGCGCCTCTATATTGGGCCACACTGCGACGTAGCTCCGATGGAGTCCATCTGCGGTCTTCGGCCCGGGCGTGACAAGGCTTGTCGCGCTCGGGTAGATAGTTGTCGCCACGCGTTGTGGCACATCCTCGTGATCCGTAGATCGATCTAGTATGTCTTGCTCTGCTGTTCAGGCCCTGCCGAAGGTCATATGTATAACCGTGAGCTATTTTATCTCTGCCTTTACGGTGAGGTGGGGCGGGCTGGTGTTCGGCTTGAGTTGTCGCTCTGTCCTGACCGTGTTGTGGTCAATTAGCCGCACTGTGTGATGATGGTATGGGCTCCAGCACCTCACGTCCGAACTGAGGTAGCAATTTGCGCTTCGGGTAATTTTTGGCTGGGCCACTAAGGCCGTATTCCTCAGCGGCCAGGACTTCGGTCCATCTATCATTGAGCAGATCTTGGTCAGCTTGAAGCTGCTGCTGCTTCTTTTTCAAGCTCCTTGCAGTGGCTATTAGCCGGCGTTTAAAGCGCTCTTGCTCGTGAGGTTCCTCAGGCACGATGAAATCATCGTTGCCGAGGCTCTCCTCCTCCTCGGAGAGTGGAAGAAATTACTGTCCTCCGAGTCTTCGTGTATGGCCCGTCTTCCCATTCATTTTGTTTGGAGATTGCCCCGATAGGGTCTTCATTGTCTTCGGCATCGTCCGGAGTATTGTTTTCTCCGATGCCCGTGTTGTTGTCTTTTGCACGACGTGACTTAGAGCGGCGCTGCTGACGCCGGCGTCTGGGCTGTGTCTCGGGAGGTTTATCCTCAACTGGATCCTCTTTGTCATCGTTGTTATTTTCCTTAGGTGTGTCCACCATGTATACGTCGTACGAAGAAGTGGTCGTCCAGCGTTCGGTAAACGGCGGGTTTTGGCCCTGCTCCTCATCGGCATCATTGTCCATATTGTCGATGTCTTCGGAGCCGTAATCAAGCATGTCGGTTAAGTCCTCGACAGTGGCTATGTAGTGGGTGGGGGGTGGGGAACGAAATTCCCCTTCATCAGCTTCCAGTTCAAGCCGGACATAGTTCGGTCGTGAGTCTCTCGCCAAGGACATATTTTTTAATGAGTTTAGCACATCGCGAAAAGGCGAGTGTCGGAAGATGTCTGCGGTGCTGAATTCGAAGATCGATAACTGATCAAGCTCGGCGTCCGCGGACGCGCATGGTTCGGAGCTTATAACCGGAGTCCAGTCCGGAGTTCAGGTGATGCAGATATCATATGAGGTTAAGTCTGTGTGCGGCTCCAATGCCGCGGAATCTGTGGCCTCCGGGGTGGGGTTGAGCTTCCCATCCTCCGATGGTGCGGTCTGCTCTGGCTCTAAGGCCGAGGCGGTTACAGGTGCAATTTCCTAAGTATGGTCCGATGGCGGATTTAAATCATGTTCATCGTAGGAATAGGGATCGGCTGTCGTGGTACCGAATCCGCTGAAGATCAAGTCTCCGCGGATGTCCGCGACATAGTTCAAGCTCCCAAATCTGACCTGATGGCCAGGGGCGTAGCTGTCGATCTGCTCCAGATGGCCAAGCGAGTTGGCCCGCAGTGCGAAGCCACCGAACACGAAGATCTGTCCGGGGAGGAAGGTTTCCCTTTGGACAACGTCATTGTCGATGATTGGAGGGGCCATCAAATCTTTTAGGGACATCACAGTGGAACTCTCAATGAAAGCACCAATGTCGGTGTCAAAACCGGCGGATCTCGGGTAGGGGGTCCCAAACTGTGTGTCTAAGGTCAATGGTAACAGGAGACAGGGAACACAATGTTTACCCACGTTCGGGCCCTATCTATGGAGGTAATACCCTACTTCCTGCTTAATTGATCTTGATGGATATGAGTATTACAAGAGTTGATCTACCACGAGATCGTAGTGGCTAAACCCTAAAAGTCTAACCTGTATGACTATGGTTATCCCCCTCCTCCGGGCTAAGTCCTCCGGTTTATATAGACACCGGGAGGATCTAGGGTTATACAAGGTCGGTTACAAAGAAAGGAATCTACATATTTGATCGCCAAGCTTGCCTTCCATGCCAAGGAGAGTCCCATCCGGACACGGGTAAAGTCTTCGGTCTTTGTATCTTCACAGCCCATTAGTCCGGCCCATGGCTAACAGGCCGGATGCCCGAGGACCCCTTAGTCCAGGACTCCCTCAGTCGGCGCCTTGGATGATTTGGCACAGCCGACTGCCGCTCGCGTCCATCGCCTCCATAGGTGCTTCTGGCTTCTGGTGACTTGGTCTTGGATTGGAGTGAGCAGTGTTGCGTAGACACTAAGGAGTAGATGGATTGGAGTGGTGGGGCGTCTTTATATGAGAATCCAAACTCTGTTGCATTCACATCGTGCTGGCTCTATTCTGCTTCTCCAATTAATTCCCTCTGCATGTAATTTGAGGATGCATCATTGACCGTTCAACTTCTTGGGAACCGCTACCCTCTCCCTCCTTGGCATTCAAGCACCTATGGAGGCGACTGCCGCTCGCGTCTATCGCGTGTCAGGAGACGTTCCCATCGACGACGAGGTGCCTATGGTGACTTTGTAAATTTCAAGATGATAGTACTAGTATACTCAATATTGTGCACCGCGACCAAGGCCGAGAGGAAAACGAGAGAACTACTACGTATTTATTTACGGTGTAGATTCACTCATTTTGCTCCATATGTACTCCGTCTCGGTGTAGTCTAGTCACTTGTCGAAATCTCTAGAAAGGCAAATACTCCTTTCTGGTTTACAGGGCTATACTAGCAAGTACTACAATAGTAGGCTCACATAGCAATTTTGTCTCATGCAAGAGCCTGGCTATATGCGTGCTCCAAGGTTCGCAACTGCCACGTTCGGGTTGCACTTGGCTCTTCGCCTCTTTGAGAAGACAAACAATGATGTTACTACTACTACTGCTTCTATAGTATCGAATCCACTGTTGCATGTCCGTCCACCGCGAGCGGGAGGGATAGCTTGTTGTAGTACTATAAGCAAAAGCCTGTCCTCGTCTGTGAGCCACCGCGCGCATGGGCGAGGGAGAAGGCGTGTAGTAGTAAAATCAAGCTTCTCCTCGTTGTACAAGTTGACACGACACATCATAGCACTGGCCCCACATGGTTGCCTCTAAACTTGGCTGAAAGACCCGCAGTGTACAATACTCCATTTGCTGCAACCTCTAACATTTATCCCACCACAAATTAAAATATATATTCCTGTCTTAACCAGATGAGCGTGCAAACTAGAATCACCAGGGTGACAGGTAGGGCCAAAAGATTATTTTAATCAAAAAAATAAAGCTTGGAGCCGACCCCAACGATTTTAAGCTTACAGGCAAGGTACACGCTATCCTAGACTACTGTACACATGAAACTGCCACACGAGCGTCTGGGTTGCGCTTGGCTCTTCACCTCTTCGGGAAGTCGAACAATGATGGAGTACTACTGCAGTGGAGGAGTACTACAGTATGCTTCTAGCCATCTGACACCGATTGAACTGCTGCATGTCCACCGCATGCAGGAGGGAGAGCGTGTAGCGAACGAAAGCTTCTCCTAGTCATGCCAGCCACCACACTCATGGGCGAGGGAGGGACGCAGCTTCATTGACTTACTGCTCCTGCCTTTGCGTCTATGACAGGTGGGCCCAACAGGTCGGTGGCCCACCTGTCATGCATCCAAAGGCAGGTGCAGTTAAGGCGAGAGGGCGTTGTAGTAATCAAACTTCTCGGTCTTGTACGAGTTGACGTGACACATCAAAGCACTACACTCGATATATTTCAATAATTTGCGTTTACCGATGCATTAATTACAACGCATGCATGCATGCCATGACTCTCCTTTTGATACTTGCCTGTGTTGATTTAATGCACCTTGAAGTAGTATGAATATGTGACGGTAAAGCTTTGTAATGCCCCGGCCCTAATAAAGCGAGAGATGGTTGTGCACGAGGAGGGCGAGATCATGCAGACGGAACAGGACCCAATGATGGAGCTCTCTATGGTCTCGATGGACCCCACCTTGCTCCACTGCCCCTTGTGCCTTTGCCCCTTGAAGCCTCCAGTGTATGAGGTTCGAATACACCTCGTCCGTTCGGCTGATCGAGCAAGGTTCTTGTTTCTTGATTGATCTGTTGTTCGATTGATTTGTGAAGTGCAACGGAGGGTACCTGGCTTGCGCGGACTGCCGCGTCGAGCGCCCCGAGAACCAGCGGCAGTGCCAGAAGTGTGAGCGCGGCGGTGGCTTCGACGTGCGGAACACGGCGGTGGACGCCGTCCTCTCCTCGGTGAGGGTGGAGTGCCCGCACGAAGGTTGTGGGCTCTACGTCACTTACCAAAAGCTCGCCGATCACCAGAGCGCGTGTCCGCTCGCGCCCTGCAAATGCCCCGTGCCCGTCTGTGGCTACGAAGGCCCGCCGCCGGTGCTCTCCCACCACAGCAACACCGTGCATCCCATGCCCGTGCACAGGATCCAGTACGGCAAGGCGCTCCAGCTACAAGTGCCACTGTCGGAGCCACGGCTCTTGCTGTTCGCGGAGGAGGACGGTCGCACGTTTTTCTTGGTCGGCGGCGTGCTCGACATCGGCGCGCCTATCGCCGTGTCGGTCGTCTGCATCAGAGCGGGGGCGTCCCCACTGCCGCACTACGTGGCCAAGCCATGGGTGAACGGCCCGCCGGGGGAGCCCAAAGGCAGGACCGACGCCGTTAAGGTGGAAATGGAGGTGACAAGCAGCAGGGATCCCGGCGACGTCGCCGTGTAGGAGCTGACCTTCTTCATAGTTCCGCCCAAGCTGCTGGCCGGGGCTAAGCTGGTGTCCCTCAACATACAGATTGACAAGCTCACGTCCTAAATGATTCTACAGTGCCTTCTGTTTATCTTAGTAATATGCTAATATAGGGGTTAGCTCGGTCTACTTTAGCTTAAGAGATGGTGGGTTTTGGTGGCGATGCAGCAATTACCTCGACATCAGATCAGCAGTGAAAGTAATTTCGAACAGTCGAATGGATATTTTGTGTCTGTTGGATATATAGATCCTTTGGGTAAGAAGTAACAACTTATATGCTTTCTTTTTTCAAAACGGAACAACGATAGTATAATTTTTGTTGACATGCAGTAACATTTTTTAAGTTAAATATTTAGTCAAAATTTGGCACAATTTAAAAAGGGGACTAATAAACTTGGACGGAGGTAGTACCACGCTATATTTAATTGTAAACCTGTTCACACCGATCACAACCTAAACGGTTTCCCACTTAGGAGCGTATTAGTAGTATTCGGTTATAAATACTACTATGCCAAGATGACTGCACATTCCTAATATGTGCCTCCAATTAATATAGTAGGAGTAGAGTATTTAGTCACGTACTCCATAACATCACCGGGCATTGCACGTACAACATTTAGTGGTAGTAAGAGACAAATGCCTATATGCCACGCATGTTCATACTATTTGTGCCATTCTACTTCACTTACTGTGCTACATTACAGAGGTTCGCACGTCCACTAGTGGGTACATGTCCGTCTTGTAGTTCCAGTCCCACGTGTTCTTCATATAGATGGAACGATCCTTGCATGACACGTGCACCTTGATGCTAGATGTCTCGCATGTTGGCAAAAGAATGAACAAAGCTCACGTGAAAAAATAGAGTGGATGAACATAGATTCCCGACGACCGAGAAGGAGCAAGGAACCTCGTGGTGGAGCGTCTGCACTCATAATATTTTATATTATTTTGCGATATAAAATCAACTAATCATCTCCACAGTGGACTGGAAAAGTACGAAACATGGCAGCCCAGTGTAGTTACATCATACTAGTACATGGCTAACCCACGCTATCACCATATTTCTTGGCTTCCGTGTGACACCTATCTCTAGTAATCCAGCAGCCCGTATCGCTTCTCCCTCCTCGTCTCTCTCAAAGTGCGGCGGGCTGGCGTTTTTGCTGTCTATTGAGGTCGGTTAAGTCATCACATGGTAGTGACATGCCAAGAGCATTCTAAAAAAAATTCCTTTCACGTTTCGTTTTCAAAAAGAAAAAAAAATCCTTTCACGTACGAATTTGACTATATGCTTTGAGCAACTTGCATGTCCTATACTGCTCCTGTTTGGATACTCTAACTTAGCTAGAGGTTAGACTAACTCATGACTAACCCTGAACTAACTGTAGCCAAAGAGGTGTTTGGGTGACAGGGTTAGATTGACAATAAATGCACTTGATGGAGAGAGAAAAGTGATTTTTCAGTGGTCCCAATGAGAACTATCTCCAGTTAGCACCTCTTGGGTGGGATAGTTTTTTTTGGTGGGTTCGGTGCAACTTGCTCCAATTTAAACCCTCATGCTTGGATACTTTAGGGCTATTTGAGCCCCAACTAGCTCAAACTAACTCTAACCCATGGATCCAAACAGGGCCTATGGCCAGCCTCGACGCGGAGCAGTCGCGTGCACCGGGAAGCGGCGCTCTCTCGGCCGTCGCGCCGCTTCAAAGCCGGCGCCAGTGAGAGGTCGCCTCCGCTCTGGCCGGGCATTAATGCGGCACTGACGCTCCAGGGCGACGCTGACAGTTTCACGCGGGAAGCACGCGCTGGCAAGGGAGTATAGGTTTTGAACCGTTTCAGGTGTAGTACTGGTAGTTTGCAAAACTACTCAATTATTGCACTCAGTTTCCTAAGAAATTGTGGTAAAAAACGTTACTCCACAGCCCGCTTCCCTTCTCCTTCCTCTTCCACCGCCCGCGCACGTCCGCGGGAAGCGACCGGTCAACCCTTATATAGGAGTGCTAGCACAAAAAGATGCATGCATGACCACTAAAATTTCCAGATTAAAGCGCCGCTCCGGCGGGAGTATGGCGTATGTTGTTACCTTCGGCCGGGCCATGGCTACCGGGCGACGGCGACCAGAGAAGAGGCGGTGGGAGGGGAATGAATGCAGCTACTGTTTGGGTTCGCCGTCCGGCTTAAATAAATGCGCAGCATCACGTGTACCCGCGGGTGCACAAATTGTAACATACGTGTCTGCTTAAGTGGGCGTCACGTAACTGGTGTGTGTGTGTGTGTGAGATTCTGAGAGACAGAGTGCGTGTGTGCGACTCTACTCTTCGGACATGTACTCAACCTTTTGCATCGGGATATAAGTATAATGGTATTTACTTTAGCTAGTGATTTACGTGGCCATGTTAACGTGGTTGTGTAAAAAAATGTCACTTCCTGCTCGTGATTTGCGTTATATAATTACAAGCAAGATGCTCGTGCATTGCACGGAACATCAATATGCATTTTTTTACAAAACACATGTTGTGATTTACCCATGCAGGAGTAATCCCATGTGTAAAAACTAATGATATTTCGAGAATTTTATTGGAAAACTGGTATCTCGAGAATGTCATCGAAAAAATGAAAGATGAGACATAAGGTGAGGAGGAGTGGAGCGTGGTGGTGACTGGTGGTCGGAATGGGCGGAGGCATGGGGATGGACGGCGCCGGCAGGCGGCAGCGGCCACCATGCTAGATTGTTCCAGAGACTTTCTTTTTTAATTGCTCAGCAATGAGGCCGTGGGAGATAAGGATGTGGAGAGAGGTGCGGGTATCTTTTGTAAAATTATCATAGTTTGCTTTCTATCCGTCAGATATAGATCAAACAGTCTATATTACAAGATGGCAGGCACACCATCATCGCCAACTCGGTTTTTTATAAGGGTACAGATGATAAGTTTGCTAACTACTAAAGTAAAGTAGAATTTGTCCATGTTATACAAGTAAATTAAGGTGATTGTTTATCATACGGGTAAGGTTGGATGAAGGGTGGTAGTTACAAATGCTCCGCCTAGAGCATGTGTGTGTGAGATGGAGTCTTAATGTGTGTGTGTGTGTTTGTGTGTGTGTGTGGGTGTGTGTGTGTGAGAGAGAGAGAGATGGAGTCTTAGTGTGTGTGTGCGTGTGTGTGTGGAGTCCTAGTGTGTGTGTGTGTGTGGGTGAGTGGGTGTGTGCGTGCGTGCATGTGTGTTTGTGTATGTTTGTGTGGGTGGGTGGATGCGTGTGTGCGTGTGTGTGTGTTTGTGTGTGTGTGTGTGTCGCGGGGTCCTCGGTGGCGGATGTAATTTAAGTGTGCATGGCTTCATCATAGAGAGGTGATGTGTATGGCAGAGGCCACCAACGATGGGGTGCGAGAGAGAAAATGCCCGTAGAGAGGGAAGAGAAGGTGTGTGTGCGCGTGAGAGGAGTCGACATCGAGAGAACGTGTTTGTTCGAGAGACACCGAGGAAGACTACTATATATCGATGGTGCATGTAGGCGGGAATTAAACAAAGGGATGGTCTTATTGTTTCGGGGATATAGGGGAAGAGTGAGAGGGGGGTAGCTAGAAGGAGATTGTTAAGTGTGAGTGTGTGTTTTACACATCCAGGCGGAAGTTATGTGCACACAAGAAGAGAACGATTCGATGTGGCGTTAGGGTTGAGTATAATTAACTACGTATGGAGACATAGAGACCTTGAACGTGCATGTGTGAGAGGTATACATGTATACGTGGGATGTGTGTGTGTGCGCGCGCATGATCGAGATAAAAGAAAGAAGACATAAGTCATAAGATCAACGACATGGGAGAGACGGATCGGTATGACAATATGCATGCATGTGAGAATGCAGGGAAGAAGGCCCGACAATTGAGCATGTGTTTTTGTCTTTAAGAGATAGTGGCGTGGGCTGGAGCATGCATCTATGGCGAGCAGAGGGAGTGAGGCACAACGATTGTGCAAAAGAGATCAACCTATAAATGAAAGAAGGTTGATGGAGAAACAGATAAATAGAAAGATAAAGATGCTAGCTAGTGTGCGTTAGAGATAGGAGTCGAGTGGATCAGAAGGCTGAGTTATGTGTGTGGGTGTGAGAGAGATGAAGAAAGGGTGCATGTGACTCACATACAAACAAATATCGGAGAGAAATGAGATCCCGAGAGACGGAGTTTTGTGTCTGCGAGAGAGAAAGATATTTCACAACGAGAGTGATAGCTAGAGAGACATATGAGGGAACGCAAGATATCTCTAGGGAGAGAGAGTGTGTGTGAGCGACATACAAGAGAACAGTGGAGAAATATGAGACCCTGGGAGACAGAGTTTGTGTTTGTGTGTGAGAAAGAGATATTTAAGAGGAAGAGTCGTAGGTTCTCATACCTAAGGAGCGAAAGACATCTCTGTATGAGGGGTGTGCGAGTGGCACACAGGGGAATAGTAGAGAGAAATGAGACCCCGGGAGACAAAGTTTTGTGTTTGTGTGAGAGAAAGAGATTCCACATGGAGAATCATAGTTAGAGACACATAGCAGGGAGCGAGATATACTTAGAGAGAGATAGAGTGATGAAGGTCGAGGGAGAGAGTACCGTCAGTGTGTTACGAAGATAAAAGATCATTGTCGACATACAGGTAGCACGAGAGATACCCGAGAGACGATGAACGCGTATAGGTCTAGAGAGATAGTCCTATATAAGCATGAGTGATAGTTATATGAGACGAATATCTGGATTAAATGGGATTCAAATATTTAAACTGGAGATCACGACATCGATAATATCATAACGCAAATTGGTGTATCAAACATGCATATTCATTTGAATTTGGGGACACGTGTAATGTTATATAGTTTATCAATATTGGTGATCCATAGATTCTTTAATTAGAAACAATGCATGGTTTATATGCAATTAATGTCTAAACGGGATTACACTATATGTTGCGTGTGTGAAACACATTATACATGTTTGAGAAGTAAAAAAACCCGCATGAAACACACATTAATTGGAGACAGTTAGCGAGGAATGCATACATTGGATTTCAACATAAAGTGGTTTCAAATATTTGAAAATCCAAATTGATGGATACAACCTTATGAATCTGAGATCATGCCATTTGTAAACCATATTTATGTATAAAGGGTGTTGTGCTTTTGAAAGTATATATAAAAAATGATGTATATAGAATTTTATTCCAATCGAAAATGGATCCCGCCCGAAAAAATAGAATACAAACGGGATTCGAATTGAGTTGGCACGGTAAACGTGCACTACAAAATTTGAACGAAGCGGGGAAAGTCGCAGTAACCGCCCGAAACCAAAATCTGCACGATGGAAATTACTACTGCCTATCCCTGCCACGCAAAGCCTATCTGCTCGATTTCTATAGGTTTCGATAGGGGTAGGTTTGTAATTTCACTCAAAAGTGACATAACCGCCCCTCAACTGGATTCATACACGGTGGGCGCCAAAACACAGTGTGTCCTCGGCCGAAATCGACTCCCTCCCTGATTCATACACGGTGGGCGCCAAAAACAAACTCTCATCGGTAAATATTCGGTGTATGCGAGATTACCGTCCTATCCCCAACCGACTAATATTGCTGTGATGTAGGAAATTTGAAACAGGGGCTAAGTTTGTAAATTTCCTCGCATTTGAGACAAGCGTGCCCTGAAGACATGGTTCCCCCCTTCCTCTCTACCTCCATTTCCCCATTCGTACTCCGTGGGCGCCAAAACACCCTCTCCAGCCCAGCCTCCTCCGTCCGCCACCCCATCCACCGTCGTCCTCCTCCACCATGCCGGAGCTGATACCCTGACGCTGCCGTCCATTACAAGAGATCGACCTCTCGCATCCATGGCTTCGGACCGGGATCCTTGCATCCCGTCCTCTCACTTCATCCCTGCCGTAATCCACTTTGTCGGCGCCGCTCCTACAACTGTCTCGTCCATCGTGCCCTGCCGCCACCGTCTACCCTCCTAGATCTGCTTCCACGCCGCCGACAGCCATCGCTACCGCAGCACCGTCAAATTCTCCGCAGATGCATACACGGTGCCGCACCAGAGGCGGTACTCTTTCGTATCTGCTCAACTTATTTATCGCAGCAAGAAAATAGATCGCCACTGCTTTACTCTGATTTCTTGTCCATCACTTACTTGCTAGTTGAAAGCAAACATTGGTTGCGAAGTTGCCTTTGTCCGTTTTGCACCTTCAGATCCGCCATGGCACGCTCAACACTATACTCTCAATGCTTATGGTTTTCCTCTTTTATATTCCACACTAGTTAAATCACAGCAGACTAAATTTCAAAATTGGTTCAATCGATTTTTCAGAGCTCGCCAGAGTTCGCCGGTGCGAACGAATGGGCTCGGGTGGGGACGATGGTTGTGGGGGGCGGTGGTGGGGCCTCGCCGAACAAAGAAAACTCGACGCGGGTGGGGGCGGGGTGAGGGTGGGGGTGGCGGAGGAACACAGACGGTGGGGGCCGGTGGTCCGGCCGGCGGCCCGTGCGGTGTTTTGTATGGGAAGAATCAGAGACGAGGAAGAAGAAGGGTTAGGAGACGTAGGATCTTCATCCAACCGCCTGAAATGGCCGACTGACCCAAATGACAAAAGCCACGCGACTTGCATGCAGACATGCCTTTATATTCAGTACCATCATCGTACCTGCTTAGCACTGCTCCTGAATCCATCAAGCTAAACAACGTGCCACTCATAATTCCAAACTTGTTGCTCAAGTACGAATCTGATATGATGCTGTACTAAAACAGATAACATTTAATTGGTCAGCTAATGTTCCTCCTTTACTTTCGAAAAGCACATGCACCACATATAGAGAGACAACAGGGAGTCGCTTTCTTAATGCGCTCTGGTTCATCATGTGTGGGCACTACGCAACGAACATTTTATTATCCAAAATCTTCTTGCTCTTCTTTAGCTTGTTCCTCTTCCGTACTTCTTTAATAAGTACTCTCTCCGTTCCTAAATACAAGTCTTTGTATAAATTCCACCATGGACTATATATGGAGCAAAATGAGTGAATCTACACTCTAATATGTATCTGGATACATCTGTATGTGATCCACAGTGGAAATCTCTACCAAGACTTATATTTTGGAACGGAGGGAGTATGATAGTAGAACAATATGTTCCTTGTAGTGAAGATGAGCAGGGACATTTGCAGTGTAGAGTTCTATTCGGTCGGTTGTGATGGACACTTTGAACTCTTCGGGCCTCTTTGATTCGTAGGATTTTGTAAACATGGGAATAGGATTTGTAGTGGCCTGCCCACTTGAATCCTATAAGAATAGCAAGGAAATGCGGGGAGCTGTGTCGCCTTTGAGAGGTACACTGATATTAACAGTACCGCACCTTCAGTTGAAGAGAGCTGGTATCCGAAGCCTTTCTAGCCGTACCGGCAATACTAGCACATATATTCCAGCAAGTTCCACTTTGCTGATTTTACTCTAATGCTTAAGGTTTTCCCGTTATATCTACACTATGATCTGTGTAGCTGCTTTGTGTCGCACTAGCAGCAGTCCACTCTTGAAGCTAAACACTGCAATGACTTACAAAATTGGCACCAAGGCATTGAGTGCCATTCTGGATGCAATGAAACTCATACGCTCCCCACCTGTTGACTCTTGTTCAGAATATGATCCTAATGACTCTTGTTCAAAATTGCCAATATAGAGAGACAACATGGAATTGCATTTCTTTGGGCACTGTGATTCATCATTAGTGGGCAACCAACATTGTATGCAATGAAGCGGAACCTCAAGAATATGCTTCCTCTTCTGTTCTTTAACATGTTCCTCTTTTGTTATTCTGTATTTAGTACGTACAGTATGTTCCTTGTCAGGAAGGGGAGCAGGGACATCTGCAGTCAACACCTGATAGAGTTGGCCTGTACGTGATCGATAGGCTTTCAATTACTAGCGGCAATACAACACAGTATTTACAAGCCAGTTCCACTTTCCTGATTTATATATCGTGGTTATGGTGTACCCCTTTTATGTACACTATGATCTGCCTAGTTGCTGTGTGCTCTTGTTATCATGGTTTGGCAATAAACTCTCTATACAGTATATTTTGAACCTATCATCTGCCAACTATCCTTACTTCTGGAGCCTATTTTTTTGTACTTGTGCCAGATTATATAAATGCACACACGATATTACAGCACACATGAGCTCCCTCATCAGAATCCAGTGATAGCACACAAGTGTTTACAGAGGCGCCCCTATATTAGAATATCCTCTGCATTACAAAGATAATCTCACAACTATTTATGTTTTCATGGTTCTCAGATATTATATGTAATTACAGTGAATATCAGAATCCGTGCATTAGAAGAATATTGTGGAACACTGCAATGACTTACAAAATTGACACCAAGGCATTGAGTACCATTCTGGATGCAATGAAACTCATACGCTCCCCACCTGTAGATTCTTGTTCAGAATATGATCCTAATGACTATTCTAACCACACAGGACCTGCACTCCAGCAAAAGGTATGCCGATTTTAGTTGCCATAGCACCAGCCGTACCACAGAAAAATCCCACTCCAGCAAAAAGTACAGCAAGTCCACCGGCCGAAGACCTATCCCAACTGCAGAGACGGCCAATTCTTGCAGATTGGAACCCCATTCCAGTTATTCCCAATTTGAAAGACAATGCTTTCAATGTTGTTAGGGACTACGTGCATATATTCCCATCATTGGAAGATTATAGTGAAGACAAACACCATTTTCACATCTTCCTGTCCCACTTACGTGTAAGTGCTATTATTCATGGTGATTATTTTCCTGTTTTCTGCTGATTGAACACATCAATGATTTACATTACATTGTTGTAAGTAGGCGAGGGTCAATCTGGATAGTCATGACGAGCAAAGCTTGCTTGCGCTTTTCAAGGAAGCATTGCAGCAGTATTGGTGTTACCTGAGGAAATCACACTTTAATGGCAAGTCTATAAACGAATTTCTAGTGAAGTCTCCTATGCTAAATTTAGAAGACATTGGATGGAAAAACCTTGTTATGAACTGGTTTCGTTCCGAGGATGAGGTACCGTCTATCATATCGCATGACAATTTGAACTTCTACTTTTCCGCATGTGCCTTACGAATCTTTTTTGCAGGAAATCTACTCGAAAAAGAATTCCGGTTTGAAAAGAACGACAGGATATCGCAAATATGCTGCCCGCTGCTTTGCTCTTGTTAGTACCTGATGTCCTGTATCACTGTACTTGCATACATACCTGGTTCATTATGTGACAGCTTGCTTATCAATATTTCGCTCCAAATTATCTGATCTGTATGAATGGTTACATTAGTGTAGAATATATCCAATGCCAATGAATTTTTTTAGCTCTGCATTGTTCTTGTAAGTACCTGCTGTCCTTTATCAGTGTACTTATATTGACAGATAGTTGTTCATGTACCATCACTCTGCAGCTTATTTTCCTTTGCCCTCCATTTTCTACACATAACATCTATATTTACTCTTACCTTAAGGTTGGATAACACCGATGGTACTGAAGAAGTTTAGCTCTGCATTGCTCTTGGCTGTACCTTTTGCCTATATCGTTGTACTTACATTTATAGCTACTTGGTTATGTAGCATCACTCTTCATCTGATCTTAAATATTCTCCATTTTTTTCTTATATTGTCACATCTATATTTACTCTTAACAAAATGTAGAATAAAGGCAATGCTTATGAAGAAGATTCTGTGGTAAACTTCTTGAATTGCCCCCCCCCCCATCAGCATGGACAAGGGCTTTATAGAGCCTGCCTTCACTAATAATGTAAGTTTGTCCTTCTCAAGCCTTCAAACTTTGTTGTGTATATTTGGTTAGGCATGACTACAACAGTTGTTTATTTTTGGTGTTTGCATCAAATTGCATGTTTAAAGTTTATTATGTACTCCAGTTCATAAACAAAAGTTTGTCCTTCTCAATTTAAGTTTTCAGTTGTACAACCAAGTTCCTTCTTCATACCATGTAAATTAAACTATACAGTGCCAGTGATCTTATTTTGCCAATCTGAAATGGGATAAATTGACAGCACACTAACCATTGATACTTATGAGTTCTTGATCTGTAATCCAGTGGTGTCGTGAAGCTGCCAACTCCTTCAAAATGTCATTTCCTGCCATGTCTTGACCTGAACAATACCATATTGTGTTAATGCTATTTTAAAATGTGTCACTTTATTCGTCAGTAAGAAATGTGATGAATTGTCAGCACTGATACTTATATGTGCAAAACCTGTCATCTGTCTGCTTGTTTATCTTTCAGAGTGAGGAGGATATAAGTGTCAAACAAGTGTTGTCTCATCAGCTTGCTCAGCTGCTTGCACTGCAGCTCCCGAGCAGGGCTAACCTTTCTTGAACTCTATTGAAGTGCTGTCGGTTTTGTATATTATTTTGTCGGTGTGTTTAATTGCACTGGTGGCGATCTTTGATGCCTAGTGTATGTAATCTGCTGTCTGCTTGTGCTTTATTATCATAGTGGCGAACTTTGATGCCCAGTGGATGTAATATGCCATAATTTCTTTATTGTATAGTCTAGGGTTTTTTCTTATTCACGATGCTGCAGTTATTTTACTGTATATATATCCTGTCTTCGCAGTAAACCGGCCAAACCATAAAATTACGGTACATAATCGGGTCGTCATGCACATCACTATGTATGATCCGCATCATGGGCCCTATCATCTTAGTCCGTTAACTGGCCTAAATGTAAACTGGCCCACTAGTAGCTTCGGGCCTTTAATAGGCCGGGTAATCCACCGGCCCTATTTTCCCAAGAAAACTCAATGGGCTTTTAGGAGGCTGAAAAGTAGGTTGGGCCTGAAACGTGCCGAACAGCTCACGGGCCGGCAGCAGGCCGAAATAGACCCCGGCCCATGATTGTGCCAATCAAATCATGGCCTTATAACAGGCCAAAATTGTCTCGGTCCTTGTTTGGCCCAATCAGATTATCGTCTGTCAGCAGGCCGGATGCAAATGGGGCCGTAGTTAGGCCCAACTATATGACGGGCTTTTAACAGGCTGAAATATATATAGGGCCGAAATGTTAAACGGGCCTTTAATAGGCCGAAACTAATATTAGGCTAAATTATTAAATGGGCCTTTATCAAGTGGGCCCAAAAGCATAGCGTCCGGTTGACGGGCCGAATCTGATATGGGTTATAATTTAGCCCAAAGCCTCTCAAAGGGCCGGACCTGATCTGGGCCGTAATTTGGCCCAGAAGATGGTAGGCTTTTAATGGGCCAGATCTCATATGGGCCTTTATTAGGCCCGGAACGTGGCAGACTGTTAATGGACCAGATCAAATATGGGCCGGCATTTGGCCCAAAACATGGCAGCCTGTTAATGGGCCGGCCTACTAGTGTCATCAAAAACTTTTGGGCCTTCAGCTGGGCTGGCCCATTATGGTCGGCGAAATCTAGTGGGCCTTTAGCTGGCCCGGCCCATTATGGTCCGCAAAATCTTGTTGGCCTTTATCTGGGCCGGCCCATTATGGTCCGCAAAATCTTGCGGGCCTTTAGCTGGGCCGGCCCATTATGGCCCGCAAAATCTTGTGGGCCTTTAGCCGGGCCGGCCCATTATGGTCCGCAAAATCTCGCGGGCCTTTTGCTGGGCCAGCCCATTATGGACCGCAAAATCTTGTGGGCCTTTAGTTGGGCCAGCCCATTTAAACTTCATGGTCCACTTGTGGGCCGTTCCACGTGTCAACATTTCATAAGCGCATCTCGCCAATTGGATGAGTGACACCTGTGCCAACGGGGAGCTGAGACGTGTTTCCTCCAGCCAATGATGATTTTACACGTGGAAAATCGCCATTGGTCCGGGCTGTAAACGGGTTATCGGATCCAAAACCGGACCCGATAGCTTAACGGCGACCCGTTACGGTGGATGCCACGTGTCGGTCACCCTTGACGAAAGCACTTCTGTGACGCGCGATTTTTCATCATGGAAGTGGACACTACCGTGATGATAATTTTGGTAATGTCATGGAACACTTCTACGACAGCACAGGTATGACTATCTTGATTCTATCATAAAATCGTCATGGATGTACATGCATGACAGAAAACGTGACCTACTGTGACAAACACGTATCATCACGGAAGTGTATTTTTTTGTAGTGGACCCATGTGTCAGTGTCTCAATGGCAGGATGGGCTACGTCAGGGGATCCTCGTCCGAGGAGAGAGGAGGTGGTTTTGCAATGGGGAAGAGGGAGAGGCGAGACGGTGGTTTTGGAATGGAGATGATGGAGAGGAGAGGAGGTGGTTTTGCAATGGAGAAGAGGGAGAGGAGCGTGCGGCAGCGATTTAGGATTGGACGAGAGGGCCGGCGCGCTGTGACTAGATCAAAATCAAAATCAATTTACCCTTCAATTAAGAAAGCGACCCCACATTAACTAGTCTCCCTTTTATTCTGGGTCATAATTGACCATGATTTTCACAAATAAAATATATGTTATACGTTGCAAAATAATATAATTTGAAAGTAAATTCAGATACGAACCAAACGATACAATTTTTGGTGACATGCATTCACATTTTGCTTGTCAAATACAGTACGTGGTCAAACTTTGACCCAAAATACACAAAACAAAAAAATACTTCCAAGACCAGCGCCACTCCTCTCCTCTTAAACCACCGGCGCTCCTCTCCTTTTCCAATCTAAATCCAGCGCCGCTCCTCTCCTCTTCCATTTCAAAACCACTGCCCCTCCTCTCCTGTTCCAATCCAAAACCAGCGTCGCTCCTCTCCCGTTCTAATCCAAAACCAGCACTGCTCCTCTCCTCTTCCATTCAAAAACCACCGCCGGCGAGTGAAGGTGTTGTGGAGAAGTAGATCGATGGAGGAGTACAACCGACACATGAGGATCGCAGACGGCGACCCTATGAAGCTAGCTAGGATGTTGGAGATACAGTCTTGGTTTGACAACAAGGACCAACTAGCGGCGACGGCGACATCCATGGCCAAATATCTGCAACAGAGCGAAAAGGCGGCGATACTCCCGAAGGGAGTCGCGCGGGAGTACATAGAGCTGCTCCTCTAGGCTATGGAGCAAACAGATTCACCGAATCCGATCGTGAGGGAGCGGTGGTGGGAGTATCGATCCCAGATGGAGCATCCACTAGAGATTGAAGGATCTTGCATCTACAGGGTGCCGTTTGTGAGGGTGTCGTGCCAGAGCGAGCCGGTGGAGTCTTCGTCGACCGAACCCGGCTGCAAGAGGAGAAAAGCAGTTGGCCCGATGACGCTTCCCCGCCATCCTCTCCCTCGCCATTCACATTGTCTCACGGGGCGGCTGTTTGCCGCCGAGGAATAGGAGGGGACTGCCCCCCAGACCAATAGTCGGGCAGGTTGTGAATTGTCAGGAGGAGCTTAGGGTTGTCAGTATTTGCAGGTTGTGAATCGTGTTTTGTGTTGTGTATTTTTAGAGTACTTTCAGATATGAATGTCTTTTGAATTTCAGATTTGCAGTATTGAGCATATGAAGTATTTTATGAATTCTAGAGATCTATTTTTAGCACTTAAAAATGTAGTTTCATAGGATTATAAAAGTCCAGACAATGTGATTCTCAGAGAAGAAACTGCAAGTTTCAGTTTCAGATAAAAAACTGCAAGTTCAGTTTCAGATAAGAAACTGCAACTTTCAGAGGCAGAGCATTTATATTAACACGTCCTTCTCAAACAGGGTTAACATCATGTTGGAAGTTTTATTCATGGTCGAAAATGGAAATACCAGCCAGTTAACATCATGCTGATCAACATTCATGCATAGCACATCTTCATATGATGCACAGTCAAAAAGATATGCTATTTTCAAAATGCCCACACAATGTCGAGTGTGAGAAAAACAGAGAAAACGAGGGACGAAATTTTGGCAAGTGTTGGACGTGGTGTGCGTAGATGACAATGGGGACCCACATGTCAATAATGGCAGAGGCAAAAAATTTGGAGATATTTTCCCTGGATCAGGTGGAATCGAACCCGGGCGGAACACCTGTCGGGTAGTGTCACTTGGCCACTGGGCTAGTTCAGTACTTTCGTTACAAAGGCACTGCCTTGGGTAGTCCGATCACCTCCTGCGCCTTTGTGCGCTCGCCGCGGCGCCGCTGTCTGCCGTTGTGAACATGCTGAACAAACGAGAGGAATCCGGAGAGGACTGTACGTGGAGAGGCGAGCAGTCGGGACCCACCAGGTCTATGGCCGTACGCAAGCAAGTGCCTCATTGAAAAAAACTTCCTCCTAATGCAATACTAACGTTGGGGCGCACGGGTTTGTCAACATAGTTACATTTTTTAGGTGCTTCAATATAGGAGATAAATTCACAACAAAGTTGTGGAGCTCGTGGGTAGTATCATTTATTATCACTGGGGCAGCAAGTATCCGCTGGGTTTTGGGCTGCCCCGTCTAGGCTTTCTTTTTTAACATGCGCAACCCACGACATGCCGGTTTGTATTTTTTTGAGGGCCGTCATGTATCGACCGGCCTATGGACCTCCCATCCGAGGTTTTATTTTTCCTGAAACATCGGCAACCCAATTTATGTATTTTTTGAAGAAAACACAGAGGTCTGTTCTATTTTTCTATATAAGAATAGGAACGCCTGGTCCAACTTTTGTTTCCCTTCTAACTATATTATATATATTTAAATCATTTTATATGTTATTATATATTATTGTTATTGACATCATATATTTAACATATACTTATATATGTAATAAAACAATATCCCACATCTTATTAACTTATAAAAATAATTTCTTAACAATAAATTACTGGATTTTTTTGGCAACGAAAATCCTGGTGATTGTGTACAAAAGCTTAGTAAGATTTAAGGACCAATGTAATAATAAATCACTTATTATTTAAATATATTTATAACAAAATGCTCAGCCCCTGATTATTTTTTGATAACATTGCTGCACCCAACCCAACATTATAATTAGAATCACCCCAGCAAAATCGTGTATTTCGAGAAAGTGCAAATGGCCTGTAATTTTTTGGGACAAAAATAAATGGGCCGCATGGACGCTACATTATTTGTTCACCCAGCCCAGCAAATGGACTGTAATTCTAAAAAAAGATCAAATTGACTGTAAATTCTGAAAAAATGGGTTGAATACGTGTGCTACCTCTTGAGCACTGCGTTGGTTTTCCCTTGAAGAGGAAATGGTGATGCAGTAAAGTAGCGTAAGTATTTCCCTCAGTTTTTGAGAACCAAGGTATCAATCCAGTAGGAGACCACGCACGAGTCCCTCGCACCTACACAAACAAACAAGAACCTCGCAACCAACGCGATAAAGGGGTTGTCAATCCCTCAACGGTCACTCACGAGAGTGAGATCTGATAGATATGATAAGATAATATTTTTGGTAAGTAAAATAAAAGGCAATAAAATTAACTAAGTGTTGGAAGATTAATATGATGGAAAATAGACCCGGGGGCCATAGGTTTCACTAGTGGCTTCTCTCGACAACATAAGTATTATGGTGGGTGAACAAATTACTGTTGAGCAATTGATAGAATTGAGCATAGTTATGAGAATATCTAGGTATGTCATGTATATAGGCATCACAGCCAAGACAAGTAGACCGACTCCTGCCTGCATCTACTACTATTACTCGACACATCGACCGCTATCCAGCATGCATCTAGAGTATTAAGTTCAAAGAACAGAGTAACACTTTAAGTGAGATGACATGATGTAGAGGGATAAACTCATGCAATATGATATAAACCCCATCTTGTTATCCTCGATGGCAACAATACAATACGTGCCTTGCTGCCCCTGCTGTCACTGGGAAAGGACACCGCAAGATTGAACCCAAAGCTAAGCACTTCTCCCATTGCAAGAAAGATCAATCTAGTAGGCCAAACCAAACTGATAATTCGAAGAGATTTGCAAAGATAACCAATCATACATAAAAGAATTCAGAGGAGATTCAAATATTGTTCATAGATAAACTTGGTCATAAACCCACAATTCATCGGTCTCAACAAACACACCGCAAAAGTAGATTACATCGAATAGATCTCCACGAGAATCGTGGAGAACTTTGTATTGAGATCCAAAAAGAGAGAAGAAGCCATCTAGCTAATAACTATGGACCCGAAGGTCTGAGGTAAGCTACTCACACATCATCGGAGAGGCTATGGTGTTGATGTAGAAGCCCTCCGTGATCAATGCCCCCTCCGGCAGGATGCCGGAAAAGGCCCCAAGATGGGATCTCACGGGTACAGAAGGTTGCGACGGTGGAATTAGGCTTTCGTGGAAGTTTCTATTGGTTTGGGGGGGGGGGGGTAGGCGCGCCCACCTACCACGTGCCTTCGTGGTAGCTTTCTTGACGTAGGTTCCAAGTCCTCTGGATCACGTTCATTCCGAAAATCACGTTCTCGAAGGTTTCATTCCGTTTGGACTCCGTTTGATATTCTTTTTCTGCGAAACACTGAAATAGGCAAAAACAGAAAATCTGGGCTGGGCCTCGGGTTAATAGGTTAGTCCCAAAAATAATATAAAAGTGTATAACAAAGCCCATTATTCATCCAAAACAGAATATAATAAAGCATGAAGCAATCAAAAATTATAGATACGTTGGAGATGTATCAAGCATCCCCAAGCTTAATTCCTGCTCGTCCTCGAGTAGATAAATGATAAAAACAGAATTTTTGATGCGGAATGCTATTTAGATCCGAAAGATTCAGGAACAAAAGTTTATTATTGACATAAAAATAATAATACTTCAAGCATACTAACTAAGCAGTTATGTCTTCTCAAAACCAACATGGCCAAAGAAAGTTATCCCTACAAAATAATATAGTCTGGCTATGCTCTATCCTCACCACACAAAGTATTTAAATCATGCACAACCCCGATGACAAGCCAAGCAATTGTTTCATACTTTTGGTGTTCTCAAACTTTTTCAATCTTCACGCAATACATGAGCGTGAGCCATGGACATAGCACCATATGTGGAATAGAATGGTGGTTGTGGAGAAGACAAAAAGGGAGAAGATAGTCTCACATCAACTAGGCGTATCAACGGGCTATGGAGATGCCCATCAATAGATATCAATGTGGGTTAGTAGGGATTGCCATGCAACGGATGCACTAGAGCTATAAGTGTATGAAAGCTCAACAAAAGAAACTAAGTGGGTGTGCATCCAACTCGCTTGCTCACGAAGAGCTAGGGCATTTTGAGGAAGCCCATCATTGGAATATACAAGCCAAGTTCTCTAATGAAAAATTCCCACTAGTATATGAAAGTGATATCATAGGAGACTCTGTATCATGAAGATCATGGTGCTACTTTGAAGCACAAGTGTGGTAAAAGGATAGTAACATTGTCCCTTCTCTCTTTTTCTCTCATTTTTTCATTTAGGCCTTTCCTCTTTTGTATGGCCTCTTTTTTTAGTCCGGAGTCTCATCCCGACTTGTGGGGGAATCATAGTCTCCATCATCCTTTCCTCACTTGGGACAATGCTCTAAAAATGATGATCATCACACTTTTATTTACTTACAACTCAACAATTACAACTCAATACTTAGAACAAAATATGACTCTATGTGAATGCCTCCGACGGTGTACCGGGATATGCAATGAATCAAGAGTGACATGTATGAAAGAATTATGAATGGTGGCTTTGCCACAAATACGATGTCAACTACATGATCATGCGAAGCAATATGACAATGATGGAGCGTGTCATAGTAAACGGAACGGTGGTAAGTTGCATGGCAATATATCTCGGAATGGCTATGGAAATGCCATGATAGGTAGGTATGGTGGCTGTTTTGAGGAAGGTATATGGTGGGTGTATGATACCGGCGAAAAGTGCGCGGTATTAGAGAGGCTCGCAATGGTGGAAGGAAGAGAGTGCGTATAATCCATGGACTCAACATTAGTCATAAAGAACTCATATACTTATTGCAAAAATCTACAAGTTATCAAAGCAAAGTAGTACGCGCATGCTCCTAGGGGGATAGATTGGTAGGAAAGACCATCGCTCATCCCCGACCGCCACTCATAAGGAAGACAATCAATAAATAAATTATGCTCCGACTTCATCACATAACGGTTCACCATACGTGCATGCTATGGGAATCACAAACTTTAACACAAGTATTTCACAAATCCACAACTACTCAACTAGCATGACTCTAATATCACCATCTTTATATCTCAAAACAATTATCAAGCATCAAACTTCTCATAGTATTCAACACACTCATAAGATTTTTTTTTACTAATCTTGAATGCCTATCATAGTTAAAGCAAATTACCATGCTGTTTTGTAGAACTCTCAAAATAATCTAAGTGAAGCATGAGAGAACAATAGTTTCTATAAAACAAATCCACCACCGTGCTCTAAAATATATAAGTGAAGCACTAGAGCAAAAACTATATAGCTCAAAAGATATAAGTGAAGCACATAGAGTATTCTAATAAATTCTGAATCATGTGCGTCTCTCTGAAAAGGTGTGTACAGCAAGGATGATTGTGGTAAAATAAAAAATAAAGACTCAAATCATACAAGACGCTCCAAGCAAAACACATATCATGTGGTGAATAAAAATATAGCACCAAGTAAAGTTACCGATGGAAGTAGACGAAAGAGGGGATGCCTTCCGGGGCATCCCCAAGCTTTGGCTTTTTGGTGTCCTTAGATTATCTTGGGGTGCCATGGGCATCCCCAAGCTTAGGCTCTTGCCACTCCTTGTTCCATAATCCATCAAATCTTTTACCCAAAACTTGAAAACTTCATAACACAAAACTTAACGGAAAATCTCGTGAGATCCGTTAGCGAAAGAAAACAAAACACCAATTCAAGGTACTGTAATGAACTCATTCTTTATTTATATTGGTGCTAAACCTACTGTATTACAACTTCTCTATGGTTTATAAACTATTTTATTAGCCATAGATTCATCAAAATAAGCAAACAACACACGAAAAACAGAATCTGTCAAAAACAGAACAGTCTGTAGTAATCTGTAACTAACGCAAACTTCTGGAACTCAAAAACTTCAGCCAAAATAGGAAGACCTAGAAAATTTGTTTATTGATCAGCAGAAATTGGAATCAATATTTTATCACGTTCTGGTGATTTTTAACAATTGTTTTCGTGAACAGAAAGTTTCTGGAATTTACAGCAAGATCAAATAACTATTATCCAAGAAGATCCTATAGGTTTAACTTGGCACAAACACTAATAAACATAAAAACACATCTAACCAGAGGCTAGATCAAATATTTATTCCTAAACAGAAGCAAAAAGTTAAAAAAAACTAAAAATAAAATTGGGTTGCCTCCCAACAAGCACTATTGTTTAACGCCCCTAGCAAGGCAAAGAGATTTCAATGATGCTCACATGAAAGACAAGAATTGAAGCATAAATAGAGCATCATAAAACACGTGACAAACACATCTAAGTCTAACAGACTTCCTATGCATAGGCATCTTATAGGCAAACAAATTATCAAGGAAAGCAAAAACTAGCATATGCAAGGAAGCGGAAAGAAACAATAGCAATCTCAACATAACGAGAGGTAATTTAGTAACATGAAAATTTCTAAAACCATAATTTCCTCTCTCATAATAATTACATGTAGGATCATAAGCAAATTCAACAAAATAGCTATCACATAAAATATTTTCAACACAATCCACATGCATGCAAAGTTGACACTCTTCCAAAATAGTGGGATTAACATTAACTAAAGTCATGACCTCTCCAAACCCACTTTTATCAAAAAATTCACAAGATTGAATATTCTCTAAATATGTGGGATCTAAAGTTGACACTCTTCCAGACCCACTTTCAATATCATTGCAAACACTATTATCAATCTCATATTCATCATGGGGGTTAAATAAATTTTCAAGATCATAAGAAGAATCACCCCAATCATGATCATTGCAACGAGTAGTAGACATAGCAAAACTAGCATCCCCATGCTTAGGGTTTTGCGTATTATTAGCACAATTTACATCAAGAGAATTTATAGTAAAATAATTGCAATCATGCTTTTTATTCAAGGAGCTATCGTGAATCTCTTCACAAATTTCTTCATCACAATTTTCAGATTCACGAATTTCAAGCAAAACTTCATAAAGATAATCTAGTGCACAAAACTCACTAGCAATTGGTTCATCATAATTGGATCTCTTAAAAAGATTAGCAAGCGGATGAGGATCCATAGATCTTTAGCAAGCGAAGATGCAAGCAAAAAGAAGGTACATGGTAACACAAGATCGAATGGAAGAGGGGCGAATAAAACGGCAAGGGTGAAGTGGGGGAGAGGAAAACAAGAGGCAAATGGCAAATAATGTAATGCGAGGGATAAGAGTTTGTGATGGGTACTTGGTATGTCTTGACTTGACTTGACTTGGTGTAGCTCTCCCCGGCAGCGGCGCCAAAAATCCTTCTTGCTACCTCTTGAGCACTGCGTTGGTTTTCCCTTGAAGAGGAAATGGTGATGCAGTAAAGTAGCGTAAGTATTTCCCCTCAGTTTTTGAGAACCAAGGTATCAATCCAGTAGGAGACCATGCACGAGTCCCTCGCACCTACACAAACAAACAAGAACCTCGCAACCAACGCGATAAAGGGGTTGCCAATCCCTCAACGATCACTTACGAGAGTGAGATCTGATAGATATGATAAGATAATATTTTTGGTATTTTTATGATAAAGATGCAAAGTAAAATAAAAGGCAATAAAAATAACTAAGTGTTGGAAGATTAATATGATGGAAAATAGACCCGGGGGCCATAGGTTTCACTAGTGGCTTCTCTCAAGAGCATAAGTATTACGGTGGGTGAACAAATTACTGTTGAGCAATTGACAGAATTGAGCATAGTTATGAGAATATCTAGGTATGATCATGTATATAGGCATCACGTCCAAGACAAGTAGACCGACTCCTGCCTGCATCTACTACTATTATTCCACACATCGACCGCTATCCATCATGCATCTAGAGTATTAAGTTCAAAAGAACAGAGTAACGCTTTAAGTAAGATGACATGATGTAGAGGGATAAACTCATGCAATATGATATAAACCCCATCTTGTTATCCTCGATGGCAACAATACAATACGTGCCTTGCTGCCCCTGCTGTCACTGGGAAAGGACACCGCAAGATTGAACCTAAAGCTAAGCACTTCTCCCATTGCAAGAAAGATCAATATAGTAGGCCAAACCAAACTGATAATTCGAAGAGACTTGCAAAGATAACCAATCATACATAAAAGAATTCAGAGGAGATTCAAATATTGTTCATAGATAAACTTGATCATAAACCCACAATTCATCGGTCTTAACAAACACACTGCAAAAGAAGATTACATCGAATAGATCTCCACGAGAATCGTGGAGAACTTTGTATTGAGATCCAACGTGAGAGAAGAAGCCATCTAGCTAATAACTATGGACCCGAAGGTCTGAGGTAAACTACTCACACATCATCGGAGAGGCTATGGTGTTGATGTAGAAGCCCTCCGTGATCAATGGCCCCTCCGGCAGGACGCCGGAAAAGGCCCCAAGATGGGATCTCACGGGTACAGAAGGTTGCGGTGGTGGAATTAGGCTTTCATGGAGGCTTCTCTTAGTTTGGGGGTATGTAGGTATATATAGGAGGAAGAAGTGCGTCGGTGGAGCAACGTGGGCCCCACGAGGTTGGAGGGCGCGCCTTGGGGGGGGCGGTAGGCGCGCCCCTACCTCGTGCCTTCCTGGTAGCTTTCTTGACATAGGGTCCAAGTCCTCTGGATCACGTTCGTTCCGAAAATCACGTTCCCGAAGGTTTCATTCCGTTTGGACTCCCTTTTAATATTCTTTTTCCGCGAAGCACTGAAATAGGCAAAAACAACAATTCTGGGCTGGGCCTCCAGTTAATAGGTTAGTCCCAAAAATAATATAAAAGTGTATGACAAAGCCCATTATTCATCCAAAATAGAATATAATATAGCATGAAGCAATCAAAAATTATAGATACGTTGGAGACGTATCAATGTGCCACATTTTTGGAGGCTGAAATGTGGGCCAATAGGTCGAAGCCAACGCAAGTCGTTGTCAACTTAGTCAACAAATGATTCTGACATTGTTAGCCGCTGGATTTACATCCAACGACCGGCATCCATCTTCAATCTATCATCTTCTTCCTCCAGTGCCGCCGGGACCACCTGCTCCCGCCTCCTGCTGCTAGCAGCTCTGCTTAGCATGCTTCACTGTGAACCGCTACCACACCGTTGGCCAGGCCATCCCTCCGCCCCTCCACACCTCCTGTTCTTCTCCACCGACCGCCGAACCACACCGCACGAGAACCAGTTAACCCTCGTACACCTCTCCGTCTGCGACTCTACTCCCGCGTCTTCCCATCGACGGCTCATTGCTGTCCGGGGCCTCGCCGTCATCCACCACCTTGGATGCGCTCGGCGCGGAGTAGTCAACATGGTCAACGAACGACATCCATCGTAAGTAGACTGTGCGTGGAGAGGCTGACAGCTGGGTCCATGGCCGCACGCAAGGAAATGCCTCCTTATTACGCGCAAAATAATGATTCATCCACCTCACAGCTAGGATCCACCGGAAGGGCCTCTGTATTTTGTGAAAAAAAACGTCCCCCCCCCCCCCGCTGACAGGTCGGACCCACCAGCTATATCTTTGCACGCAATGAAGTGCCTCCTTATTACGCACAAAAATAATAATACCTCCTGCTAGCTGGGACCCACCATAGTGGGAGAACGACTTGTGGGCCTACTAAGTTGACGGGGATGGAGGGCTTTGTCAGCTTAGTCAATATGAACGATTCTAGCTCCAGTGACCGTACGATGTCCATCCAACGGTGGTAGTGCGTCTTCAACCTCTGGCCTTGTTGCTCCGGCTGCCCAAACCAACGCCGGTCGTGTCGCGTGCTCCTGCTTCCCGTGGCCGGCTGTGATGCCGCGGAGGCCTCACCGCCCCCTACTACTCCCACCGCTGGCCAGGCCCTGCGGCGACGGCAGCCTCACACCGCAGCCGAACCAGTGAACCCTCGTACTCCTCTCCGCGTGAGCATCCACTGCCGCGTCTTCCCCGGCTCCACGTCGTCCCCTTCCTAGGCCTCACCGTCGTCCATCGCCCTGGTGCTCTCGCCGCGGCGTGGTCAACGTGGTCAAGGAACAACTTCCATCAGAAGAATACTGTACATGGAGAGGCTGACAGCTAGGTCCACGGCCGCAACAAGGAAGTGCCCCCTTATTTCGTGGAAAATAATGATTCCTCCACCTGACAGTAGGGACCCACCGGACGGGTCACCGTATTTCGTGAAAAAAACATTTCCCCCTGACTGGTGGGACCCACTAGCTACATCTTCGCACGCAAGGAAGTGCGTCCATATTACGGGAAAAAAATGATTCGCCCCCCTGACTGCTGGGACCCACCAGCTACATCTTCGCACGCAAGGAAGTGCCTGACAGTTGGGACCCACCCGGTCGAAGCGTACGTAGCGTTGTCATTCTGGTCGCGAACGTGTACATACATACTAGTCGATGTAGATGTGCGCATGTGTGGTAGTAGAGGCGCGCACGTGTGGTAGTAGAGGCGCGCATGTAGCATGTACATGTACGTACAGCGGCCGTGGTGCAAGAAAGTAAATACGACCATGTACGTACATACGACCATGTACGTACATACGGGCGGGGTCTCAAACGCCTACTCACGCATACGTACGGCCAGGGCTCGTGTACATGGCTGTGGCTCGGTCGGAACGGAGAAACCGCGTCATCGTCGTGTTCATGGGGAGGCAACGGAATGCGTCGTGTTCATCGGGAGGCAACGGAACGCGTGTTGTTCATCGGGAGCCAACCGGCTTGGATGGATCAGGCGATGGAAACGAGGCCTGTCGTACCGCAGAATGGAGGAAATGGCCTTGTGTTCGACCGGCCACGGTGGAAATGGGATCCTGTTCATCGGGAGGGGTCTGGCATACCGCAAAACAGAGGAAACGGACTTCTGTTGGACCTCCTACGGTGGAAACGGGGTCCTGTTGATTGGGAGGGGTGTGGCGTACCGCAAAATGGAGGAAACGGACTTGTGTTGGAGCGCTATGGTCAAAACGGGGGCCCTGTTCATCGGGAGGGGTGTGGTGTACCGCAAAACGGGACACCACGGGATACTGTTCATCTCCACGTTCGACCTCCTCCAGCCTCCACGGGCTACTGTTCATCCACCGTCGACCTCCTCCAGCCTCCACCAGTGACTGTTCATCCACGGGCTCTTGTTCATCCAGCCTCCACCGCTCCTCCACCGACTACTGTTCAACCAACCCTTTCCACGGGGTCCTGTTCCACCACCCCTCCACGGGCTACTGTTCATCTAGCCCTCCACCGGCTACTGTTCAACCAGCCCTCCATGGGGTCGTCCTGTTCATCCAGCCCTCCACGGGGTCCTGTTCATCCACCCCTCCACCGGCTCGATCGATCAGGGTACTATTCACCCAGCGGCAACGGCCTCTACTACCACGATGTCCTGTTCATCCAACCCCCCATCGGGAACTGT
Source organism: Triticum aestivum (assembly GCF_018294505.1). NCBI lineage: Eukaryota > Viridiplantae > Streptophyta > Magnoliopsida > Poales > Poaceae > Triticum > Triticum aestivum. The sequence goes on along the minus strand of NC_057799.1, from coordinate 390,855,823 downwards.
TCATCCAAACCCCCCAACAACGCGCACTGTTCATCTAGAGGCAGCATCGATCGGCTTCAGTTAGCAGCAGTAGCGAAGGAATCACACGGGTTCAGTTAACATCAAGGGATCAATCGATCGCTCGGGTTCAGTAACGCATAGCCTGCAGTGCAATCGCTCGGGTTTAGTAGGAGAACGCCTCGCTCGGGTTTAGTTAGAGCCCAACGCCTCGCACGCGCGCGCGTACGTGTACGAGAGAAACGTGCATCGCTCGGCCCCCGACCACCCACCGTAACCGGGAACTCCCCGATATTTTCCGCGCCCTCACTTCTACCATGGTTATTTCTGTCATGGACGGCCCAAAGAATGTCATGCAGCTGCGTCTCTGGCCCGCCCAGGACGAAAAGCCCATTTTCTGTCATATTTTTTGTCATAGAAATAGGACCCCACCACATCTATGATGATACCGGGTTTTGTCACAATTATCGTCATAGAAGTGTCATAAGTATGACAGAAAAAATTCGTTCGGCCCAAAATGTCACGGATGTGTCTTTTTTGTAGTGATAAGATAAAACTTCTGATGAAATTCCAATTTCAATCGGTTGTAGTTCCATGATCCAATATCATCACATAGTCTGGACCATGTCAATGCCTTTCCCTTCAAAGATAAAGGGTCTTCTTGACGACATCCTCGGGCATACCTGCAAGCTTAAATAATCCACAAACTTCATCCACATAGATTAGGTGCATATGAGGATGTAATGTTCCATCTCCTGCATAAGGATTAGCTAGCAGTTTCTCTATCATACCCGAAGGAATTTCATAATAAATATTTTCAGTAGGTGCAGTAGGTTGACGAGCAACCCTTTGCTCTTCCAGTCGAGGTGAAGATACCCCGAACAAGCCCCTCAAAGGATTATTTTCCATAGTAACAAGTGACAGTAAATTTCAGCACACTATATAAATGTTTCCTTACCGAATTCCACTTAACAAAGCCGCTTCACTCCCCGGCAACGGTGCTAGATAAGAGTCTTGATGACCCACAAGTATAGGGGATCTATCGTAGTCCTTTCGATAAGTAAGAGTGTCGAACACAACAAGTAGCAGAAGGAAATGATAAGTGGTTTTGAGCAAGGTATTCTCTGCAAGCACTGAAATTATCGATAACAGATAGTTTTGTGATAAGATAAATCATAACGGGTAACAAGTAACAAATGTAAACACGGTGCAGCAAGGTGGCCCAATCCTTTTTGTAACAAAGGAAAAGCCTAAACGAACTCTTATATAAAGCAAAGCGCTCCCGAGGACACATGGGAATTGTTGTCAAGTTAGTTTTCATCCTGCTCATATGATTCGTGTTCGTTACTTTGATAATTTGATATGTGGGTGGACCGGTGCTTGGGTGCTGCCCTTCCTTGGACAAGCCTCCCACTTATCATTAACCCCTCTCGCAAGCATCTGCAACTACGAAAGAAGAATTAAGGTAAACCTAACCATAGCATGAAACATATGGATCCAAATCAGCCCCTTACGAAGCAACGCATAAACTAGGGTTTAAGCCTCTGTCACTCTAGCAACCCATCATCTACTTATTACTTCCCAATGCCTTCCCCTAGGCCCAAATAATGGTGAAGTGTCATGTAGTCAACGTTCACATAACACCACTAGAGGAAAGACAACATACATCTCATCAAAATATCGAACGAATACCAAATTCACATGATTACTTATAACAAGACTTCTCCCATATCCACAGGAACAAACGTAACTACTCACAAAGCATATTAATGATCAAGATCAGAGGAGTATTAATTATCATTAAGGATCTGAAAATATAATCTTCCACCGGATAAACCAACTAGCATCAACTACAAGGAGTAATCAACACTACTAGCAACCCACAGGTACCAATCCGAGGTTTTGGGACTAAGATCGAATAGAAGAGATGAAGTAGGGTTTGAGAGGAGATGGTGCTAGTGAAGATGCTGATGGAGATTGACCCCTTCTCGATGAGAGGATCGATGGTGATGACGATGGCGATGATTTCCCCCTCCCGAAGGGATGTTTCCCCGGCAGAAGAGCTCCGCCGGAGCCCTAGATTGGTTCTGCCTAGGCTCCACCTCGAGACGGCGGCGCTTCGTCCCGAAAGCTTCCTTCTGATTTTTTTAGATGAAAACACACCATATAGCAGAAGATGGGCGTAGGAGGCCTGCCAGGGGGCCTACAAGGATGGGGGGCGCGCCCTCCACCCTTGTGGCTGGCTGGTGGCCCCCCTCTGGTATTTTCTTCGCCCAATATTTTTTATATAATCCAAAAACTTGCTCCGTGAAGTTTCAGGACCTTTGGAGTTGTGCTGAACAGGTCTCTAATATTTGCTCCTTTTCTAGTCTGGAATTCCAACTGCCGGCATTCTCCTTCTTCATGTAAACCTTATAAATAAGAGAGAAAAGGCATAAGTATTATGATATAATGTGTAATAACAGCCCATAATGCAATAAATATCAATATAAAAGCATGATGCAAAATGGACGTATCACTCTCCTAGAATTGAAATGCCTAAGGTACATGAGGGTTATGTTATGGATGGGGAGATAGCCAGAGAATTTCTTGCTTGTAATGATAGAGAAGATGTTGAGAAACTACTATGTAAGCTTAACGAAAAATCTATGATGGAGAAAAAAATGAAGTATGATCCTAAGTTTGCTACTTCTCCTATCTTTGTTATTGATAAGGATTATGAATTCTCTGTCGATCCTGAGTTTATTACTTTGGTTGAATCTAATCCTTTTCATGGCTATGAAACTGAAACAGCTACGACACATCTTGCTAAACTAAGTGATATAGCCACCATATTTGCTCATGAGGAAAAGATATATTACTACTATATTCTTAAGTTGTTTCCTTTCTCGTTAAAGGGTGATGCTAACATATGGTTTAATACTCTTGCTCCTGGTCATGTGCGTAGTCCCCAGGATATGATATACGACTTCTCTGAAACATATTTTCCATCTCATAAGAAACAAGCTGCCTTACAGGAAATATTTAACTTTGTGCAAATTGAAGAAGAGAATCTCCCTCAAGCTTGGGGGAGGCTTCTTCAATTACTTAATGCTTTGTCTGACCATCCTCTTAAGAAAAATGAAATACTTGATAATCTTTTATAATTGACTAACCGATGCTTCTAGGGACTACCTAGATAGTTGTGCTGGTTGTGTTTTCAAGGAAAGAATTGTTGAAAAGGCTGAAGAACTATTGAATAATATGTTGAGGAATGATAATGATTGCACACTCTTGAACCACCACCTAAACCAACACCAAAGAAGAGATATATTCTATTCCTCAGTCCTGAAGTTATGTAATTGGCAAAGAAATCTATGAACGAAAAAGGTATTAAAGCTAAAGATGTTAAAGAATTTAACACCTATTGAAGAAATACATGTGCTCGACACCGCGAGACGGGTAGTAGAGGTGAATTCTTGATGAAGGTGATATGCATTATAATAAATCTGCTAGTCAATGCTTAGATGAATTTGATAACTACATTGTTAAGCAAGAACATTTCAATATGTATGTTAAGAAACCATTGAAATGCAATGCCTTCATGATTGATCATTTGAGTGACTTGATGTTTAGAATTGCCAATGATATTAAAAGTCTAGGAAAACATGCTTCCATGGTTCAAACTCAGTTAGAACTAGTTGCTAAATCACAAAATGTTTCGCTTAATGAAATGAATAATATATGAATGACCATGATGTTAGAGTAATGACTAGCGGAGGTAGAATGACTCAGGAGGCACTTTATCCTGAAGGACATCCTAAAAGAACTGAGCAAGATTCTCAGAGAATTAATGTTGATGCACCTAGTCCAACTAAGAGTAAAAAGAAAAATGATAGGACTTTGCATGTTTCTAGTGAACCTGAGGTAGAAAAACCTTCTGAGAATAGTAATGATGTTCCTATTTCTGATGTTGAGACACAATCTGGTAATGGACATACACATAGTGATAATGATAATGATGTTCATGTTGATACTCAACAAAATAATGATGTAGAAATAGAACATGTTGTTGATCTTGATAACCCACCTCCTAAGAATAAAAGATATGATAGAAGTGATTTCGTTGCTAGGAAACATGGTAAAGAAAGAGAACCATGGGTACAGAAACCCATGCCTTTACCAACTAAACTACCTAAAAATAAAGACGAGGAATAATTTGAATGCTTTGTTGAAATGCTAGGCCTGTCTTTTTGCGTACTTGTTTGACTGATATTTTGAAGATTGCCCCATATCCTAAGTATATGAAAGATATTGTCACTAATAAAAGAAAGATACCTGAAGCTGGAATTTCCACCATGCTTGCAAATTATTCTTTTAATGGTGGAGTGCCTAAGAAACTAGGAGATCCAGGAATAGCCACTATACCATGCTCCATTGAAAGAAATTATGTCAAAACTTCTTTATGTGATTTGGGAGCCGGCGTTAGTGTTATGCCTTTCTCTTTATATAGAAGACTTGATTTGAATAAGCTCACACCTACTAAAATATCTTTTCAAATGGCTAATAAATCTGCTGCTATACCTATTGGATTTTGCGAGGATGTGACTGTTGTAGTTGCAAATGTTACTATCTTAACAGACTTTGTTGTACTTTATATGCCCGAGGATGAAAACATGTCATTTATCCTTGGCTGACCCTTCTTGAATACTACATGGGCTGTTATTGGTTGCAACAAAATTAAGATCACTTTTCATATTAATGGTAATTAGCATACGGTAAACTTTCCAAAGAAACAATTCCAAGTGAATGGTATCAACTATATTGATTTTTTTTGATAATTGTTATTAGAGGATTTTAATTCGTTCTTCCTTTAGTAAAAAACAAATATGAAACTCTTATTTTTGGGGAATTGTGTATCCCCATTGAGGTAACCTAGTGTTATACGAGGATTCTTCGGTTTCATGTCATTCTAAAATGGTTTGTTATTAAGACTTGATCAACCTTATTAATGGATTCTTTTTCAGAGGAATGTGGTCGATGAGTTTAGTAAGCACAACCTACTGTACCCACTATTTACTCTTTGTTATTTAAAGTTAATAAAGTAGAAATTCCATGATTATCCTATTTTCTGAATTTTCGATGCAATAAAAAATGACCCGAAAACAAATGTTCTTACAATACTCTGAAAATTTAGTATGATTTTTTGTAGAATATTTAAGAATTTTTGGCACTGAACACACCCTATTGGGGGTGCACCTATGAGCCACAAGCTCATAGGGCACACCTAGTGGGCTTGTGGGTCCCACAGGGACCCACTCACTTATCCCAGCCACCCACTCCCTTCTTCTTCCCCTAGAAAAAATTACTAGCTTGTTCAAACCCGTGTTCTTGCTCCTTTGTCTGCAATTTTTGATCTCCTTGCTTGGAACACCATTTCCAAAACTGTTTTGGGATATTATTCTTCGATATTTGACTCCCCCAATGGTCCAATTAGGTTTTGTTCTAGTGCTTTATATATTGCAAATTTTTGTTGTTGTGGTGACCATGTTTTTGAGCTTGCATGTTGAAATTATATGGTCCAAAGTAGTTTTGATGCATGATATAGCCTCTAGACATTCACGGGAGTAGTTGCTATCAATTTTGTTGAGTTTGATTCACTTTTATTTTGATTCACTAAAAATTGCAAACAAAAAAAAGAAAATGCTCAAGTGGAGGTTGAGAGGATCTTCGATCCGGAGTCCTAAGGAGGCCCCAAAGCCAAATAACATCTTCCTCACGCAGCTGAGGTGCGGCAGTGTGAATGTCCGTGCAACATGTTCTTGAGGGATGCGGGAATTTTTGACATCTTTTATCACTTGACGAACAACATCGCCATCATCCCTTTCCTCGGCGATAAGTGCGATCAGTACCTTCTCCTCACAAATACTTACATATAAAGTATTCATTTCCACTATAGGACAGAGCCACCCACTGTTACATTCAACTTATATGATATTCCTAGAGAGATGATAGTTGATGAGTTTTGTGAGGTTTGCTTGATTCCATCTGAGGGTAGAGCTATAGAGCCACATCCTCGTGACGTTGCAGATTTCATATCCGAAGTTACTGTGGGCGAGCGTAGAGGAGTTTCTGAGGCTAGGGTCACTAGCTTACATTTTCCAGTGTTATGTTATGACTCATTATTTGACGGGAGGTGTTTGACTGGACGGTAGGAGAGTGTATCAGCTTGCCTGACCTTGCTATTTTGCGCCATGCTCTTTACAGCGATAGAACTTTTAGTTTGGGAGCTATGATTGCTCGACGGTTACACACTAACTGCTCGAAGGGAGATATTTACGACTGTATTTATGCTTCTCGCCTCGCTAGGCGTTTTGAGATTCCTATTAGGAACGATGAGGTTGAGGAGAAGCTTTTACCTGTTAGGTACCTTGATTACACTAGCATGGTTGGGCATGACTTTATTGATGGTGGCATGCCATGATTTTGGTATAACCTGGTGTTCAGTTAGGATACCCGTGAGACTATTATCTTGCCTGCACCTTCTTTGTTCGATCTCTTTTCAGGTAGGTACACTATTATGCCGGAGGATATTTATGCCTATTGGGGCCTGCAGCAGCCCCCAAGCACCTGAGTCCGAGGCGGCCGTAGAGCCAGTTTACCAGTGGGATCCTCAGGATCCCGTTTATTAGTGGGACCCGCAGGAGCCTATGCACTATCCTGGAGAGGGATACATTGACCCTTGGCCATAGACCAACTCAGGCCAAAATCCTAAGCTTGGGGGAGTACGCATTTCTCGCCGACATTACATTCATGTAACACACATTCATTCCAGTTGTCGGTGTTTATCCTTTTTCATTGTATATCCATGTTAGTTTCATTTCCGCTTTCTTCTTATTTGTTTGAAAAACTTTGAAAATCCAAAACTATTACTCGTTTCTTTTCTGTTTTTCTGTCTTGTTTAGTAGTTCGTAGTATTAAAAAGAAAACCCGAAAAGATTTCTCATTCTTCTTTTACTTGTTGGGAGATTTTCCTGTGTAAATAGTTTTTTCTCGCTTTCGTTTTCTTTTTTCGTTAATTTGCTTTCTTCAGAAAAACAAAAACTCCAAAAATATTTCAGTGTGTTTCACTGAAATTCATTTTTTTTCTTTGAGTTGTACTAAGGAGAAGACCACGATGAAATTGTTGAGTGGTTCTCATATACATTATTGTTGATCTAACAAAGAGCCCATATTGCCTTGTCTTCTCCTTTCAATAAAATGTTTACGGATTCTAGCTTAGTCTACGACACACTTGCACTATTATTATTTTCATATCATTCGGTCGTCCAAGTGAAGGGCAATACTGATGATGATTTGATGAAGTGATTGAGGTAAAGAAAAGCTGGTATGAACTCCTGTTATTTTTTTTTGTAAATATGTTTAGCTCATCGTTCTTGATTCAGCTTATTATGAGTAAACATGCTTGTGATGACAATTAGAGATTATAGTTGCTCATGCCATTCTTAAATAGCTAGGAGTGGATGATGATTTATCTTGAGTGTCAGCATGCATTAAAATGGTCATGATGTAGTATGATAGTATGGTACCTCCCTCTGAATGATTCGAGTGGCTTCACTTCGCACATGTTCACGCATGTAGTTGATTCAAAACCAACATAGCCTCCACGATATTTATATTCATGGTGTTTGATATCCTACTCACGCTCATATTCAATGTTAATTATTCTCAATGCATGTTTATGACCGTTTTCGCTCTATGGTTGGTCGCTCTCAATCTATCTGCTAGCCATCACCTGTACTGAGCGGGAATACTGCTTGTACATCCAAATACCTAAACCCAAAGTTGTTCCAGATGAGTCCACTATATCTACCTATATGTGGTATTACACTGTCGTTCCAAGTAAATTTGCATGTGCCACCTCTAAACATTCAAATAAGCATCTATTTTGTGTGCTTTCTACCACACTTTAAGATTCCAACCAGATCCTTTCCCGTACTGCTCATGGAGAGATAGGGGGCAGTCAGTATCTTCCATGCTAAGCGGGTTATTCTCACGGTAAGTGTTTATTCACTTGTCCTTACACGAGAGGGGCTGGAATTCGGGATGCCCAGTCCCATGATCAAATCGCAAAATAATGAAACAAACTCCCCCAGAAAGTTGTTGGTATGGAGGGCACCCAAGGATTCGACTAGCCATGGCGTGTGTTCATTGCCCGAGGGGGAGTAAACTCTACCTTTGTGCTTGGGAACCACTGCTAATGTGTTTAGCATGGAAGATACTGAAAACTCTCGGTCGTGATGTTGACAGGAAAGGCATACCTCCCATAATTATATTCATCTTTATTTCAAGCTTTGAGCTCTGGCACCTATGCAATTCCCTGCTTCCCTCTACGAAGGGCCTATCAATGTACTTTTATGTTATTTTACTTTCATTGTTGAGTCATCACCTTCTCCTTTAAGCACTAGTTGGAGAGCACAATTGTCATTCTTATGCACTGAGTATAGTTAATGTTGAGTGTGACATGACTGGATCTCCTTTACCGTGAATTATAATGTTTAGTCGTTGCTTGAACTTCAGAGGTGCTCTGCATTTATGTTTTGTGGTCTCAGAAAGGGCTAGTGAGATACAAGTTATCATATTATATTATGATTGTTTTGACAAATTGTTGGCATCCGAGATATCTTATTGTCGCTCGCTAGTTGGTTATGTCATTAGTATGAGTAAATGTGAGACCTAAATGTTATCATGCACATGGTTAGTTCATAATCCTTGTTGAAAACTTGAACATTAGTTAAGCATATTCACAACAACAAGAACAAAACGAGTTTGTAAAAGTTTTTCTTTATCACTTTTAGTTTGTCAACTGAATTGCCTGAGGACAAGCAATGAGTTAAGCTTGGGGGATTTGATACACCCAAAACGTATCTACTTTTCCAAACACTTTTGCTATTGTTTTGGACTTTAATTTGCATGATTTGAAAGAAACAAACCCGTACTGACGTTGTTTCCAGCAGAATTGCCATGGTGTTGTTTTTGTGTAGAAATAAAAGTTCCCGGATTAAGCTGAAACTTTACGGAGATTATTTTTAGAATATATAAAAATACTAGCGAAGAGAAATACTAGAGGGGGGCCACGAGGGTGACACAAGCCCAGGGGGCGCCCCCCCAAGGCACGCCTAGGAGGCTTGTGGGCCCATGGCAGCTCCCGCCGCCCTAACTCCAACTCCATAAGCACCTATACGTCCATAAAAAATCAGAGAGAAGGAATCATCGCGTTTTACGATACGGAGCCGCCGCCACCTCCTGTTCTTCATCGGGAGCGCTGATCTGGAGTCCGTTCGGGGCTCCAACGAGGGGGATTCGATGCTGTTGTCATCATCAGCCATCCTCCATCACCAATTTCATGATGCTCACAGCTGGGAATGAGTAATTCCTTCGTAGGCTTGCTGGACGGTGACGGGTTGGATGAGATTTATCATGTAATCAAGTCAGTTTTGTTAGGGCTTGATCCCTAGTATCCACTATGTTCTGAGATTGATGTTGCTATGACTTTGCTATGCTTAATGTTTGTCACTAGGGCCCGACTGCCATGATTTTAGATCTGAACCCTTTATTTTTTTACGAATATATTTGTGTTCTTGATCCTATCTTGCAAGTTGTATGCACATATTACGTGTTATGATCCGCATACCCCAAGGTGACAATAATTGGGATTCTTTCCAGTGATTACTGTAGTTTGAGGAGTTCATGTATTCACTATGTGCTAATGCTTTGTTCCAGCTCTCTATTAAAAGGAGGCCTTAATATCCTTTAGATTTCCTTATGGACCCCGTTGCCAGGGAGGGTAGGATAAAAGATGTCATGCAAGTTGTTATTATAAGCACATATGACTATATACGGAATAAATGCCTACATTACATTGATGAACTGGAGCTAGTTCTGTTTCGCCCTAGGTTATGACCGTTACATGATGAATGTCATCCAACATAATTATCCATCAATGATCCAATGCCTATGTATTTTGCATATTGATCTTTGCTAAGTTACTTTCGTTGTTGCTGCTGTTACAATCACTACAAAACTGTTAATGTTAATATTGCCACTGTTACCATTGCTATCAAACTATCATATTATTGTGCTACTGATCACTCTGCAATAGATATTTGGTTCTCTAGGTGTGGTTGAATTGACAACTCAACTGCTAATACTTGCAAATATTCTTTGCAATGGCGAAGCTACACTGTGAGGGGGGCGTGCAATTTTTTAATTACTATACGTACTAGTGACTCCTCCAGACAGTTCACCGGCTTAGACTTGTTAGAGTTAACCACGATGTGCTATTCCAGTCCGACACGGTTTGGAATCAATCACCGATTAGGTTAGGTGTAGCTAGGCTTGGACTAGTATAAATATACAATGTAATCTACCCCTTATAATCACTACAAAAAATAGACACTTCTCTGATGATACGTGTTTGTCACAGTAGGTCACGTTTTCTGTCATGCATGTACATCCATGACAATTTTATGACAGAATCAAGATAGTCATACTTGTGCTGTCGTAGAAGTGTTCCATGACATTACCAAAATTATCATCATGGAAGTCATACTTGTGATCACTCTACTGCAGATATTTAGTTCTCCAAGTGTGGTTGAATTGACAACTCAGATGCTAATACTTGCAAATATTCTCTGGCTCCCCTTGTGTCGAATCAGTAAATTTGGATTGAATACTCTACCATCGAAAACCGTTGCGATCCCCTATACTTTTGGGTTATCATCCCTATTGTGAGTTGAACCCTCGATGAACTAGCATATTTATTTATTTCATCTCCTTTCAAAAAATTAACAACTGAAACGTGGAGTACTTATAATCATCATGCAAGTAATTATGTGCTACTATTTAGATCACAAGAATTATCAATACGTTCTAAATTAAGCAACAATGATCTCACACATCAAAATATGCATATACTCATCGGAAAGGATCATCCCTTATTCAAGAGAAAATGGTGATTCAACTTTATTGGAAATAAAGCCTAATCTCGACTTTCAAAAAGGAAATGCATAAAGGTAAATATACAAAGTGCACGTGAATCTCCCCCAAACTTACAATCAAGCCGGGGATGTCCAGGCACTATGCATTATATGTTCACTCCTGGAAACCTTGGAAGGCAGCGCAGATGCTCTTGAGTTTCTTTTTCATCCCCTCAATCACAACTTGCTGACCATCTACAACTTGGGTCAAAAACTCAAGTTGCGCGGTGTTGTTGGTAAGAGCATCAATCATAAGCCTGACCTTATGAATAAGGCCATCAACCCTTGCCTCCTAGTCTTTACACATCAACTAGTAGGAATCAATCCCATCTTCGATTACATTAACGCAAGCCTTCGAGGCCCTCCCCAATTCGCTGATCTCTTCCTTCATCTCCTCTGGGGTCGGTGGCTCCTTTCCCCACTCAGCTTGAGGAGGCCCCAGAGGAAATATATCCATGGATATTTAATTCATAGGGATTAGGAGGATACTCATCTGGAGTGGTGTTGTCATCTCCCTCTTTTGCTTGTTCTTCCTCCTTGATCTCCACCACCTCGACCTTCTCTTCAAGGTCTTTCTTCTCTAGACGCGGATCGTCCTTGAGGCTTAGCTTCCTCAAGTCTTCCCATTTCAAAGGCATGACATCATCCAAGTTAGGGAAGGGGATCATGCAAGCATAGGTGGATGAGGCCTTGTTGCTCATGGCGGTGGTCGGGCTGGTGATCTGTAACTAAAAGCTTTTTGCTGGAGATGGGAAGCAAAGGAGATGTGATATTAGATGGTTTAGGGCTTAATGATGTGCCCCTTCCCCCGTATAAAGACTAAGCTAATAGGTAATCACGAGATCAAAGATAAAAAGTTAGTTAAAAGGAATAAAAATAAATCAGGAAAGGATCGCAAAAATAGACCAAAGGACGGCCTTCCATACGGGCGCTTGTGCTCGTATGGCCGGTTGTTTGGTCTGCCGCCGAGATCATTCTTTTTTTACCTGTTACGGCTGTAGATCCATTCGGTCGCTTAAACGGGCGCTACCAGTCATTTGGAATGCTATTGTTTTTTCTATTATCATCCTCGTCCCCGAGGATTATTCAAACAACCACTCAAACAGGCGCTCGCGTTTGTATGAGGCACCATATATCGCTCTGGAATCGTTTGGGCGCGTCTGGTCGTTTGAAACGCCGTATTTCGCCCTGTTGGTCGCAATGTCAACTCCTTCCTTAGAAATTTTCCACCTGCTGAAAGGTTAATGACAAAACCTCCTACTATAGATAAAAATTCCAACTGTTCAGATTTAGTTTAACGGGACTAACAAAATAGATGCCTAATTCCTACTCTTTTATTTACAAGCATTTTATGGAGGTGTTATTTCATACCTTTCGTTCCCTCCGAAGGGCTTCGGCTTGCTCGATAGTGAGAAAACTACCTCTTCTGCCTCTCATTCTTGATTTTGTTCATCTACGAGGCACAACTTCAAGCGTTTCCCATTCACGATCCAGGGTCCATCTTTCCATCCTTTTAGCCGAACAGCTCTGGAGTTATAAACCTCTTCTATCTCGTAGGATCCTTCCCAATGGTACCTTAGCTTCCCTGGAAACAACTTGAGACAAAAATTAAATAGGAGGACTTTGTCCCCTGTAGTGAATGTTTGTTTTAGTATCTTACGAACATGCAGCATCTTAACCTTCTCTTTAAATAACCTGACACTCTCGTAAGCACTATTGCGAAGCTCTCCTAGAGCATGTATATCTAGCAATCTTTTCTCCCCAGCTTCTTTAAGACTAAAATTAATATTATTGATTGCCAAAAGCCTTATGCTCTAGCTCTAAAGGTAAATGACAAGCCTTACAATATACCATTTGTATGGTGACAGTCCCATGGGTTTTTTACAGGCGGTGCGGTAGGCCCATAGTGTTTCGTTTAGTTTTCCTGCCCAATCTTTTCTGGACTTCTGCACCGTCATTTGCAATATCATATTTATCTCCTAGTTGGAGAGTTCCACTTGACCACTTGTTTGTGGATGGTATGGCAAAGCTATTCGGTGAGTCACCCCATACTTACGGAGTACTCTACGAAACAATTCCTTGTATAAAATGAGATCCATCATCAGTGATAAGAATTTTAGGAACTCCGAACCTGGGTAAAATGATGTCCTTTATCATCTTCAATGAAGTAGGCACATCTGAATGTTTGGTTGCTAAGGCTTCAACCCACTTGGTAACATAATCTACGGCCACAAGAATGTGAGTGTACCCATCTGAAACAGGGAAAAGTCCCAAATAGTTCAAACCCCAAACATCAAAGGGTCCAAAGACTAGACTATAATTCATGGGCATTTCTTGCCTTCTTCCTGTTGGGTAACGTTGCATGGAAAACAAAAAAAATTCTACGCACACTCAAGATCTATCCATGGAGATGCATAGCTACGAGAGGGGGAGAGCATCTTCATACCCTTGAAGATCGCTAAGCCGAAGCGTTTATCAACACGGTTGATGTAGTCGTACACCTTCACGATCCGTCCCAGTCAAGTACCAAACGTACGACACCTCTGCGTTAAGCACACGTTCATCTCGATGACGTTCTCACCTTCTTGATCCACCAAGAGGGGAGAAGTAGTAGATGAGTTCCGGTAGCACGACGGCGTGGTGACGGTGTTGGTGAAGAACAATCTCCGCAGGGCTTCGCCAAGCACAACAAAAACTAGACGCGGGATAAACTAGAGGGGACGGGGTTGCCGGTCATGGCTTGGTGAATCTTGATGTGTCTCGGGTGCTAGCCCTGCTCCTCTATTTATATGTTGAGCCCTGGGGTCGAAACTTGGAGTAAAAGCCTCCTCAAAGTCGGTTTTGCCCGCAAGGAAGAGTCCTTCTCGGACTTCCAGAACCAGACGCCACAGTCCTTGGCGTCTGGCCCAGATGCCATGGGCCTTGGCGTCTGGCCCAGGGCCAGACACCAGGGTCTCCGGCGTTTGGTCCCCCGACCTAAAGCCCGTGGGCTTTACCCCTTGGCCTAACCATATCATCCTATATATCTATCTTTACCTCCGGACCATTCTGGACCTCCTCGTCATGTCCGTGATCTCATCCGGTACTCCGAACAACATTCGGTCACCAACATACATAACACATATAATACTATATCGTCATCGAATGCTAAGTGTGTGGATCTTACGGGTTCAAGAACTATGTAGACATGACCGAGACACCTCTCCGGTCAATAACCAATAGCGGAGCCAGGATGCCCATATTGGTCCCACATATTCTACGAAGATCTTTATCCGTCGAACCGTTATGACAACATACGTAATTTCCTTTGACTATCAGTATGTTACTTGCCCCAGATTTGATCGTCGGTATCTTCATACCTAGTTCAATCTCGTTACCGGCAAGTCTGTTTACTCGTTCCGTAATACATCATCTCGTAACTAACTCATTAGTCATTTGCTTGCAAGGCTTCTTATGATGTGTATTACCGAGAGGGCCAAGAGATACCTCTCCCAAACTCAACAAACACCTTCGGAGATACCTGTAGAGCATCTTTATAATCACCCAGTTACGTTGTGACATTTGATAGAACACAAGGTATTCCTCCGGTATCCTGGAGTTTCATGATCTCATGGTCGAAGGAACATGTATTTGACATTCAAGAAAAAAATAGCAATAAACTGAACGATCATATGCTAAGCTAACGGATGGGTCTTGTCCATCACATCATTCTCCTAATGATGTGATCCCGTTATCAAATGACAACTCATGTCTATGGTTAGGAAACCTTAACCATCTTTGATCAACGAGCTAGTCTAGTAGAGGATCACTAGGGACACGGTATTTGTTTATGTATTCACACATGTATTTAAGTTTCCGATCTATACAATTATAGCATGAATAATAAACATTTATCTTGAATAAGGAAATATAAAATAACAACTTTATTATTGCCTCTAGGGCATATTTCGTTTAGTCTCCCACTTGCACTAGAGTCAATAATCTAGTTCACATCGCCATGTGATTAACACCCATGGTACACATCGCCATGTGACTAACACCCAAAGAGTTTACTAGAGTCAATAATCTAGTTCACATCACCATGTGATTAATACTCAAAGAGTACTAAGGTGTGATCATGTTTTGCTTGTGAGAGAGGCTTAGTCAACGGATTTGTCATATTCAGATCCGTATGTATTTTGCAAATTTCTATTTCTACAATGCTCTACATGGAGCTACTCTAGCTAATTGCTCCCACGTTTAATATGTATCTAGATTGAGACTCAGAGTCATCTGGAACAGTGTTAAAGTTTGCATCGACGTAATCCTTTATGATGAATCCTTTATCACCTCCATAATCGAGAAACATTTCCTTAGTCTTCTTTGGTAACTAAGGATAATTTTGACCGTTGTCTAGTGATCCACTCCTGGATCACTATTGTACCCCCTTGCCAAACTCATGGCATGGTACACAGCATGGCATACTTTATAGAACCTATGGCCGAGGCATAGGGAATGACTTTCATTCTCTCTCTATCTTCTGCCATGGCCGGGCTTTGAGTCGTACTCAACTTCACACCTTGCAATACAGACAAGAACCATTTCTTTGACTGACCCATTTTTCAACTTTTTCAAAAACTTTGTCAAGGTATGTGCTTTGTAAAAGTCCTATTAAGCGTTTCGATATATCCCTATAGATCTTGATGCCCAATTTATAAGTAGCTTCACCGAGGTCTTTAATTGAAAAATTCTTATTCAAGTATCCTTTTATGCTATCCAGAAATTCTATATCATTTCCAATCAACAATATGTCATCCACATATAATATCAGAAATGCTACAGAGCTCCCACTCACTTTCTTGTAAATACAAGCTTCACCGTAAGTCTGTATAAAACCATATGCTTTGATCTCCTCATCAAAGCGTATATTCCAACTCCGGGATGCTTGCACCAGTCCAAAGATGGATTGCTGGAGCTCACACACTTTGTTAGCACCTTTAGACAAAATCTTCTGGTTGCATCATATACAACTCTTTTTTAAGATATCCATTAAGGAATGCAGTTTTGACGTCCATTTGCCAGCTTTTATTATCATAAAATGCAACAATTACTAACATGATCCAGACAGACTTTAAGCATCGCTACGGGTGAGAAAGTCTCATCGTAGTCAACTCCTTGAACTTGTTGAAAACCTTTTGCGACAAGTCGAGCTTTAATAGACAGTGATATTACCATCAGCGTCCATCTTCCTCTTGAAGATCCATTTGTTCTCAATGGCTTACCGATCATCGGGCAAGTCCACCAAAGTCCACACTTTGTTCTCACACAAGGATCCTATCTCAGATTTCATGGCCTCAAGCCATCTGTCGGAATCTGGGCTCATCATAGCTTCTTCATAGTTCGTAGGTTCGCCTTGGTCTAGTAACATGACTTCCAGGACAGGATTACAGTATCACTCTGGTGCGGTACATGTTCTGGTCGACCAACGAGGTTCAGTAGTAACTTGATCTGAAGTTTCATGATCATCATCATTAGCTTCCTCTCTAGTTGGTGTAGGCATCACGGGAACGGTTTTCTCTGATGTGCTACTTTCCAATTCGAGAGAAGGTACAATTACCTCATCAAGTTCTACTTTCTTCCCACTCACTTCTTTCGAGAGAAACTCCTTCTCTAGAAATGACCCATTCCTAGCAACAAAGATCTTGCCTTCGGATTTTTGGTAGAAGGTGTACCCAATAGTTTCTTTAGGGTGTCCTATGAAGACGCACTTCTTCGCTTTGGGTTCGAGCTTATCAGACTGAAGCCTCTTGACATAAGCATCGCATCCCCAAACTTTTAAGAAACGACAGCTTAGGTTTCTTACCGAACCATAGTTCATACGGTGTCGTCTCAATGGATTGAGACGGTGCCCTATTTAACGTGAATGCGGCTGTCTCTAATGCATAACCCCAAAACGATAGTGGTAAATCGGTAAGAGACATCATAGAACGCACCATATCTTATAAAGTACGGTTACGATGTTTGGACACACCATTACACTGTGGTGTTCCAGGTGGCATGAGTTGTGAAACTATTCTAGATTGTTTTAAATGAAAGCCAAACTCATAACTCAAATTTTCGCCTCCGCGATCAGATCGTAGAAACTTTATTTTCTTGTTATGATGATTCTCCACTTCACTCTAAAGTTCTTTGAACTTTTCAAATGTTTCAGACTTGTGTTTCACCAAGTAGATATACCCATACCTACTTAAATCATCTGTGAAAGTGAGAAAATAACGATACCCACCGCGTGGTTCAACACTCATCGGACTGCCTACATCGGTATGTATTATTTCCAATAAGTTATTAGCTCGCTCCATTGTTTCGGAGAAAGGCGTTTTAGTCATCTTTCCCATGAGGCATGGTTCGCAAGTATCAAATGATTCATAATCAAGTGATTCCAAAAGTTCATCCACATGGAGTTTCTTCATGCGCTTTACACCAATATGACCTAAACGGCAGTGCCACAAGTATGTTGCACTATCATTATCAACATTGCATCTTTTGGCTTCAATATTATTAATATGTGTATCACTATGATCGAGTTTCAATAAACCATTTACATTGGGTGTATGACCATAGAAGGTTTTATTCATGTAAACAGAACAACAGTTATTCTTTGACTTAAATGAATAGCCGTAATGCAATAAAAACGATCTAATCATGTTCATGCTCAATGCAAACACCAAATAAAATTTATTTAGGATCAACACTAATCCCGAAGGAAGAGGGAGTGTGCGATGGTGTAGCGACCCGACCTCAGACGGTCAAGTCTCTATGCTTAAGTCTCATCCCTGGATTGGTATGATTACACATAGTACTCGAGGATTTATAACAGAGGTAAATCACATGTATAAAGTAACATAAATACTATTACCTCAATCCATATAGCGGAAGTAACAACAAAGTTGTGGATTCCCATCAGCACCAACGGCAAAGTTGAGTGTAGACATCGTAACCCTAACGTATCACTTACTCATCGTAAGAATCCTGCAACATGAGACGTTGCAACCACAAAGGGTCAGTACATTGAATGTACTGGAAAATTCACACTGTAGAGCATTGTTGAATAATGACTATCACTACATGCGTATTTGGCTGGTGGAGGCTCTATGGTTATCATTTGCATAAAGCTAGTTTTTTCCTATAACAAAGGAATATATTTTATTTAACTAACAAGTTTGTTGAAATACTGAGAAGGTTCCTCCAACTCAATCCCAAAATAATAATTATAACCCAACAAATTAATTAAGTAAAGTGATGAGATCAAATCAATAATTCAAGTACCAGATACTCAAGATGTCCATAACCGGGGACACGGCTAACCATGATTAGTTTATACACTATGCAGAGGTTTGCGCACTTTTCCCCACAAGACTCGATCTCCTGCGTTGGATTTCTCGCACTACATGATGTTTGAGAAACGGATGACCGAGACACATTTTTTCCGAAGAGGTCCCCTTAACCGATAGATAGGCCGATACACCTACAATCCCCTACATCTGCTAGCCCATCATGGAAAGGATTCCCACAACTTACTCAACTATGCCAGAGCCCAAAATGGCTTGTGGCTGCACACGGAAGTTTCTAGCATGAATAATCTTATGATCCCTTTGAGCCTGGGTGGCATTCCATAGGGTGATCACACGGGTACTCCGAGATCCCCTTGGGCAAGCACTGGGTTCTCCAGGTGCCCGGTCAAACCACTGGGTGCTCCAGAGTACCCCAACCAATCCACCCAGATGTGTATTAAACTAGCCACCTTAAGTTAAACCTTAGTTAACAATAACTCTCACAACATTCATGAATTCTCTCAAACCAAACCACGTCTGCGAGCATAACATAGCAGTATAAGCATAACGTAGTAACACCCTGGGTTTGAATGCAAGACAATAGGTTCCTACCTCATCAACTAATTCCCAATACCCACATGTTATCAAATCCTACTCATGCAATGTTCGAGGGTTGAAACTAATGCATAAAAAACTGGGTAATAAAGGGATATGATCAAAGTGTGAACTTGCCTTGTACTGTTGATGAAGATGATTCGCACTCATAACTTCTGATAGTTCTACTCGTCACACTCCGGTGAATCTATCGTAAGCAAGCAATAGTATACATAAGCACTCAGGCAAAAGGATCGAAGAAAAGATCTCGGAAAACTTCAAAAACAATCAATTAACTCTTGCAACAGAAAACAATTTCTAACAGTACCAAAATTGGGTGGATTTGGTCTTATCTGAAAGTTTAGGTCAAGAACTTCAATTAGAAAAAGGAATCAATTAAATCGGAGTTATAAAACTCAAGTTATGAACATAAGAAGTTTGAATTCAAATCTCTGTGGAACCAAATTTTAAACGTTCAAAAATATGTTTAAGTTGATTATCTGGATAGAGGGGATCGTACCGAAGAAGTGGGCGTTGGTTTCATTGGATTTGGGTAAGCGAGCAAAAAGTAGCGATCGTTTGAAAAGCAGGGGCTAATATGTAAAAATACAACTATGGATAGGTCCCTGGCAGAAAACTAAAAAGAAAAAGAAAAATTCTACCGAACGAACGTTCGCTACCGAACGCTAACGAACGAATCTGTTCACTGCTGAACCTAATCTGATGAACGTTCAATAAATAGATCTAACTAAAAAGAAAAGTGTTCGATTTTAAATGAAAATGTCGGCGTTCTCAGAACGGGGGTCCCCAGACTTGCCTGCCTGCGGCCCACGGCGTGGCTAAGACAGCAGGCCGTACGGGCCATCTTCATCAACAAGGCATCCAAGACCCTCACGAGGGGCCAAGACATGCGAGGCGGACGACGCAAGACCTCCTCAGGAGTGGCCTAGTCAGACAGGCTCACGAGGAGCGGAGATATCAAGGCGGGGCAAACCTCACGAGGCTCTCGTGACGTGAGCCATGACGATCGGCGCCAGGCGGGCGCCAACGCGTGCAGCGTCCTCGTTTCCTCTTTGGTGCTAAGGAAGCAGGTGCAGGCGAGGAGTACCGAGGCATCAGGCAAAGGTTGCTATATCGGTGCAACGAGACCAAGACCAGGAGGACGGCAAGACGGAGGTCATCATGGAGCCCAAGACGGCGTCACCACGAGAGCCTTTCGCAGGCGAAAACCACTTTTGTCGGGATAGCTTGTACTAGCTGTCCCCCTTCAAATTTGCCCGCCATTGTTGGCTCCCTTCCCGCTCAATATTTGGGAAGAGGACCAGGGCCTATATAAGTAGAGCTAGCCACCACAGTAGAGATCATCTTAGCTTGATCCGATCTGATCTAGAGCCTACCCTAGCCACAAGAACACCTCAACCTCAGGAGGCTGTTCTCCCCTCTGTACTGTTCATCGTCGGCCCAAGAGGCAATCACCACCACCAAACTGGAGTAGGGTATTACACCACAATGGTGGCCCGAACCAGTATAAATCTCGTGTCTTTCTGTGTTGCGAGTTCGTCGAGTTCGTCCGCGAGATCTTAGCGAGCTAGGGCACAGATTGGTAGGAGGGAAAGACTTCGCGTGCACCCCAGTGTTCGAACCTTAAGGGTTTGCCGAAGCCCCACATCTGACATTTGGCGCGCCAGGTAGGGGTGCGCCGAAGCGTCCCTCTCGTCGATCAGTCGATCTGTCGCTCCGTCGTCTCCATGGCGGATGCTCGCCGTGCTCGAGCTGAGCGTCGGGCCGCTCTCACCACCTGCGTTGCTTAGACGGCTCCCGTCAGCGGGCCACCTCGTCGTTCTCCATCTCCCGCCGCCAACGCTGCCACCGGCCCGGCGGGGAACGAGCAGCAGGCGTCCTCGCTGCATCCTTCGGTACGGCAGGACGGTCGCACTGCCACTCCATCGCTGACCCCGGCCGGTTCTTCGTCTCACGCACGCCGCGCTCCCATGGAGGCGCGGGCCGCACTCCTCGCCGCAAACGAACTCCTGCGCTACCGCCCAGTCGACGACCTCTACGAGGAGTGGCTTGACCGCGTCGCCGAGCTCGTCCGCGCCGCAGGGGGCTCCCCGGCGCCGTCCCTCTCTCTACCTCACCATCAGCCAGCCACGGGCGACGAGGCTCATGGCGCGCCTCCACCACCTCTGCCCCAAGATGGTGCCTTGGCACCGAGGCGCGCGGTTCCGCGACGTGATCCACCATGCCTGGTGCCCGCGCGCGAAGAGAGAAGCTGCCAAGAAGTCCCACGGCCACGAGAAGCTGCACCCGCACTCCCCGCGCCACCTCGTCCAGACCGCGCACCGCCCGCGGCGGTGCCGCGCGGACCTCATCAGGACCAAGCTCCACCTCTGAAGTGGGCCCCAGCAACCACGGCTAGCTGCCGCGCCTTCACCCCCGAGTTGCGCAGCGTCGCCTGGCCAGGCAAGTGCAAGCCGGATCTGCCTCCTCGCTACGACGGCACCACTGACCCCGCGGAGTTCCTGCAGCTCTACGAGCTGAGCATCAAAGCAGCCAACGGCGATGAGAAAGTCATGGCGAACTGGTTTCCCATGGCTCTCAAGGATGGAGCCCGCTCCTGGCTCCTGAACCTGCAGCACGGGTCGATTTCCTCCTGGGACGAGATGCGCGACCGCTTCGTCGCCAACTTCCAGGGCACTCGCAACCGTCCGCCGGCCGCGGGAGACCTGCGCCGCATCAAGCAACAACTAGGAGAGACCCTCCAGAAGTACATCCAGCGCTTCAACAACACTCGCCTCAAGATCCCCAAGGTCATGGACGAGGCCATCATCTCCGCGTTCTCTGACGGCGTCCGCGACGTCAAGATGAAGGAAGAGCTCGCTATCCATGAGGAGCTGTGCACATCTCAGGAGCTATTCAACCTGGCGACCAAGTGTGCAAGAGCTGAGGAGGGGCGCTTCTCCCTCATCGAGCTGCCAGCTGCGGGCACAGAGGAGAAGAAGGCCAAGGCCAAGGACATGAAGTGCAAGGAAGCAGCAGTGCTAGCAGCGGAGCCCGACACCAAGCGGGGCAGAGATCAGCCCGAGTCATCCAAGAACAGCCGACCGTTCTGCGCCTTCCACAACCTGAACACCCACAACACCAGTGACTCTCAAGAGCTCAGAGCCATACGAGAAGGACGCTTCGGTCGACGCCCCGAGCACAGCGACCGGGGCTACGACCGTGGAGGAGGACGTGGAGGTGGACATTGGGACGACCGTGGCCCGCGCCAGGAATGGCGCGACAGGCCTCGTGAGGACCGCTGGCAGGACCATCCTCGGGAGGGGCCCTGGAGGGACCAGCCTCGTGAGGATCGCCCCCAAAGCAACGCCGGTCTTCCCCCACTGCCTCCACCAAGAAGGAATGACGACCACCATCAGGACGAGGGGACTAGGGGCTTCCAGGAGCCGCATGCAATCGCCTGCGTCTTGGGCGGCGCCCAGGCCCCAGCCTCTCAGCGCATCTTCAAACAGTTCGCTCGCGAAGTGAACGTGGTGCTCCCCAAGCTCGAGGCCACGCGCCCGCTCAAGTGGTCCCAATGTGCCATCATTTTCAACTCGGCAGATCAGCTCAAGTGTGCGGCCACCGCTGGCGCCCTCCCGATGCTGTGCTCTCCAGTCATCAGCAATGTGCAGGTTACCAAGACCCTCATCGACAGCGGTGCAGGGCTCAACGTCCTGTCCGTCGACACGTTCGGCAACCTCCATGTGCCATATGAGCAGCTCCAGCATACCAAGCCTTTCTCAAGAGTGACCGACGGTTCCACCACACCGATAGGGCAGGTCCGCCTGCCTGTCACCTTTGGAGAGCGCAAGAACTACCGCACCAAGCTCATCGACTTCGACGTCGTGCACATCCGCCTGCCGTACAACGCCATCCTCGGGTATCCGGCCCTGGCCAAGTTCATGGCAGTCACCGATCACGGCTACAACATCCTCAAGATGCCAGGAAGCGGAGGAATCATCACGGTCCCATGTGAAGAAAGAGATGCGGTGTGCTCCCTTGAGCGCGCTTTCCAAGCTGCAGCAATCAACGACCCCGACAGCAGAAGTGGGGGCCCTCTGGAGGCCATCCCCAAGAAGAAGAAGCCGCGCCGTGCAGGACCTCAGGAGGATGGCGTCGCGGCAGGAGCCTCATCAGGATCAGCGTCCGTCCCAGGGGCGCCTCCCTCCGTCGCATAGGAAGGCACGCCCGGCGCCCTCCTTGGGCAAGGCTCGGGGGCTCTCTTCTGGAGGGCCTCAGACCTTGCCAACCTCACGAGGGAGGCGCTTGGGCACCACTTGGAGGCGTGTTTCGCGGCACGTTTCCCTCAAGAGAACACAGGGCAAGGAGTGCCCACCACACAGGAGTTCATCGCCAAGACCACTCAGGTAATGCAAGACGCAAGAGCCACGCGCGGCAACAGCCGCTCACAAGGCGCAGCTCCCCATCCAGGTGAGGATGCCGGGATGCGAGTTTGCGTCGATGTCCCAGGGCTCAATAGGGCCGCATCTCAGGAGCGTTTCTGGCTTTCGCGTCTGGGCCGTTGCAAGGGCCCGCCACACAGCTATGTTCGCATGCCCTTCGGCTTGCCGAGCGTGGCGTCAGCCTATCAAC
Organism: Triticum aestivum; assembly: GCF_018294505.1. Classification (NCBI taxonomy): domain Eukaryota; kingdom Viridiplantae; phylum Streptophyta; class Magnoliopsida; order Poales; family Poaceae; genus Triticum; species Triticum aestivum. Next base: position 390,832,269 of record NC_057799.1, on the reverse strand, counting down.
ACAACATGCGGCGTATCCTGGCGGCTCAGGAGGCCAGGTACCACGCTGTCCTGGAAGAAATGGAGACGGTCTTCAGGGAACCTCCCGAGCCCCCAGAGCCTCCCGAGGCTCAGGGCTCTGGTGGTTCGTGAGGAGCCACTCCTTCGACGCACGCCTTCAGCTGCACCAACTCTACTTCGTCTACAGAACCAGGTGACATCTTCCAAGCTCGTTTAGCTGGGAGCACCCCACGGGCTACATTATTCCAAGGCCGCATGGGTCCGTCCCTCTGGCATGTATCCCTTTTGCTTTTGGCTTTAGCTTACCTTGATGGGGGCGCCCCTCGGGCTGCATTATCCCCAAGCCGCTCGGGCCGGACCCAGCGGCATGTATCTTCCTGCATTTACCCAAGCTGATCTGCTTTCCATGCTTAACCTGCCTATGACTATCGCCTGCTTGATCGCCACCCGCCATGGGGCCATCCATCCTGTGCAATTCACTTGCGCGTTAAAAGGGGGCTCCTGAGCATCGCGACTCAGGAGCTCTTACTAGCTCTCCAGCCCTAACCCCCTGGCCTTGACCACGGCATCGCGACCTGGCATACCAGCGGCGGCTGAGCTCGCTCGAGGGCCGGGACCTGAGGACATAGAGTGCTTGCACCTAACCGCCTTGCAGGAACACACAGTCACCAAGACTCAAGACCAGGCGCAACCCGCCTTGAGGTAGGGCCTCGTGAGTCCCGCGCTGGCTCACGGGTGCCCAGATACACCTCGCAGCCCTGTCGTGCAAGCCACGTGTCAGAGCGGGGCTGTACACGCCCCGGGGGCTCCTCCCGGAGGGGGCCCCCATCCCACTCACAAGTGGAAGCACCATGCTCCGCACTGGCCGTCGACACTGCCGAGGAGCGGCTATGCCCGTGCACAAGCGGAAGCACTATGCTCCGCGCTGGTGATAAACAACTGAGGGCGACCCCATGGTCGTACCAACCTCAGGGAGCCCAGAGCTCAGCGTCCAGCCTCACCGCAACGCCTCCCCTCGGGAGAGCCGCGCGAGGGGGCTGGGCACAAGGGCTGCGCTCGGGCCACACCCAAGCGCACGCCACCCAACCAGGTCTCCCGGACCTGGGCGTCGCACGCCCCTCCCGAGGCCTCGGCGAGGGCAGGTATGGAAATTGTTTGCACATCAAGGGGGACTCCTGAGCATCGCGACTCAGGAGCCTAACTGGTCACGTAGCCCCTCACTCCTTGGTCCGTCCTAGTCTTCGGTCGGCCCAACGGCGGTTGAGGTATGCGCGGGGCCGGGCTCTGCCGACGTAGAACATTAATCTATCCTCGCGTAATCTCCCTATAAGCTGTTTGCACGTCAAGGGGGACTCCTGAGCATCGCGACTCAGGAGCCTAACTGGTCACGTAGCCCCTCACTCCTTGGTCTGTCCTGGTCTCCGGCCGGCCCAATGGCGGTTGAGGTATGCGCGGGGCCGGGCTCTGCTGACGCAGAACGCAAAGCAAATAGGAAGGAAATCGCAAAATCTCGAAGCAAATATTACAAACACATTGTCCTCACAATATCAAATGAAAAGTCTAAACGCCTCCACGAGGCCTGATGCATGTTGTAGGAATGAAAACGGGAAACTAGCTGCAGGTCACCCCTGGGCACCGCCATCGCCTGCAGAAGGTGCTCCATCCCGGGTAGCGACGCCTTCGCCTGCACCACCAGCTGCTGGATCGGCGGCATCGCCAGACAAGGGTGAGGAGGCAAAGCCACGGAACTTCCCCAGCAGGGCCTCCACCTGACCTTGCACAGCTGCGGCGGCGACCTCACAGTCATCCTCAGCCACGGGCTCTAGCAGCTCCTCAAGGCGAGCATTGGGGTCGCGAAGGTGCAAGTGGCTGAAAACACGAGTCAACACGGCTGAAGATAAGACGTGAGCCTCTGCCTCTGCCATAGGACCGACGCCGTCAACGACTTCCTCGAGCGCCTTCACCAAGAGAGGAAGCAGCCGGGCGGGGCCGTCCTCGTCGGTGGCCAGCGACTTCTCCAGGCCGTGCTCGTAGAGCGTCTTCAGCGCCTTGCGAGATCTCTTCTCGAGATCGGCGAAGGCCACGCGGTCTTCGGCCAAGACTCGTGCCTTCGCATCAAGATCAGCCCCCCTCGCCTCCATCTTCCGCTCCAATACTTCCAACCGGTTGCGCTCGGGGCCTGCGTCTTCCCCAACTCCGCCAGCTCAGCATCACGGTTCCTGACGGCGTCCTCCTGGGCCTTCACCTACTCCTCCTTCGCTTGGCGGCAGCGTGCTTCTTCGGCGTGCTTGTCACGCAGGCTCTGCAACTCGTCCTCCAGCACTTGGCAGCGGTCACGGGCGGCCTTGGCGTCCTTCAGCGCCATCTCACGATCAGCTGCGGCGCTGGCAGCACTTTGCTTCTCCTTCTCGGAAGCCGCAGCGGCCTGGCCCAGTGCCGCGCGAACCGCCAGGTCAGAGTGAAGCCAGCCAGAGGCCAGCTCCAGGCGCCCGGCCACCAGGCGTGGGTCCGTGCCCAGGAGATGTGCCTGCAACTGGGTCATCTCCGAAAGAGCACATTCCAGAACAGCTGCAGGAGCGGAAGAACCAAGGAGTGGAGGTGCAGCAGTGGGAGGAGGCGACACCGTCACCAGGGCCTGGGAGATCGCGGGTTCCGGAGCAGCTGGGACCTCATCAGCCGCGCCAGGCGCCGGCACCCCCGGAGCCAGCAGGGCCATGGGGGCTGATTCCGCGTGGCGATGCTCCTCTTGGCCCCGCAAGGACGACCGGGCTGGGGAGATGCGGGCGCTGCTACCTCCTTTCTTTGCGGAGGGAGGCACGGCCTCCGCATCCTCCTTCCTCTTCTTCGCCGAAGACGTCGGCCTGATCAACCAAGGGCGAGCGTCAGGAAATGACGAGCACAAACAGGGACAAGGCGAAGCTTAAGACACTTACTGATCCACCGCGACATACTTCCGCTTGGGGAGCTTGAAGCCTGACAGCATCGGGACCTGAGGAGCAGGCGTTCGGGCTCCGGCGGCGACAGGCGGTGCGGAGGCGGAGCCGGAGCCAGCCCCAGGAGGCATCACGAGGCACCAGCGACGACCTACCCCTCGTCGGGATGAGGGGCTGCTCCCTCTCCTCCTCGTGGGCGTTGGCCTCGGCATCGTCAGGAAGGGCGCGGAGGATCTCGGCCTTGCTCAGAGGGGAAGTTTCCCCCACCTCTTCAAGAGTCTTCTCCAAGTCCACCTCCTCTTCCCCCTCCCCACGGGACTCGTCAGAGGACACTTCCACCAGGTTCGGTGCCGCGGGAGCTCCCGGAAGTGCCGGCGGCACCAGCCCGCGCGCTTCAAAGGTCTGCCTGGAGGTGACGAATTCCTCCCGGTCCCTGCGTTGGAACAGGGGAGCAAAGGCGCTTGGTGGGTACTCCTGGTTGTCCCCAACTATGAGGCGCAGGACAGCGGCGAATTCATCGCTAGGCAGGGCCCCCGGCCTCAGGCGGGTCTTGTTCCCCTCTTCTTCAAGCTCCCACAGGAGGCGCGCGTGCGCCTGGAGCGGGGCAACTCGCAGCGTCAAAAACTCCCTCAGGAGCATGACCCCCGTCACCTTGGCCGCCCTCGCGTTGCCCGGCTTCAAGTCGGTCATCATCTGCCCCAACACTAACGATGCCCGCTCATCGGCAAGCTCCGCCTTGGGCCACCCCCTGTTGGAAGAGGGCGCCGCCGTTGGCAACACCAGACGCGGATCGGCACGCTTGGCATCCATCATGACCCATTTGGATCGAATGTTGTCGGCCCTCTTCCCGGTGCTCGAGATCGAGTTGGCCTTGCCACATGCGACGAAATTAGCGCATCCAGAGACGTGCAACTCGCTGACACGGAGGAAGAAGAAATGGCGCAGGAGCGCCACAGATGACATCACGCCCAGGTACGCCTCACAGTAATAGGCAAAGATGGACAGGAGGAGGACAGAGTTGGGATGGAGATGCAACGCCTGCAGCCCGTAGTGGTCGAGGACTTCATAAAAGAAATCAGAGAAGGGAGGAACCAACCCGACGACAACACTGCTCGAGAAGAAGGGGAAGAAGGTGCTTTCCTCGGGCTCCGGCACGTTGGAGGCAAGCCGGAGCTCGGTCTCCCCCCACTCATCGCTCTCACCCGCCGTCAGCAGGCGCAGGGAGGCGAGGCTCTTCTCTGTGACGATGGGCTCCTCAAGGGCCGGCTCATACCAAGCCGGTGCTGAGGAAGTCTTGACCTTGCGCGGCGCCATGGATCGCGGATGCAGGATGAGATTGGAGCGGATCTGGAGGTAGCGGTGGCGAGGAGCAAGAAAGGGGATCTGGAGCGAGGCGAGGAAGAAGCAATGAATGCCAGTACTGCCTACACCAACCTTTTGTCAGGTCAGGCAGTTGCCGAGGCAACGTGGGGAACTGGAGACGCCCACGTCCAATCAACCGCCACGCATCAATCGAGGCCGCAGGCTTTTGGGGCCCGCGGTGCTCCGTACTTGACCCTTGGCTTCGCGGCGAAGCCAAGTCCGAGCGCACCTTGGGCCCGGGGGCTACTGTCGGCGTTCTGGGAACGGGGGTCCCCAGACTTGCCTGCCTGCGGCCCACGGCGTGGCTAAGCCAGCAGGCCGTACGGCCCATCTTCATCAACAAGCCATCCAAGACCCTCACGAGGGGCCAAGCCTCGCGAGGCGGACGACGCAAGACCTCCTCAGGAGTGGCCTAGTCAGGCAGGCTCACGAGGAGCGGAGATATCAAGGCGGGGCAAACCTCACGAGGCTCTCGCGACGTGAGCCATGACGATCAGCGCCAGACGGGCGCCAGCACGCGCAGCGTCCTCATTTCCTCTTTGGTGCTAAGGAAGCAGGCGCAGGCGAGGAGTACCGAGGCATCAGGCAAAGGTTGCTATATCGGCGCAACGAGACGAAGACCAGGAGGACGGCAAGATGGAGGTCATCGTGGAGCCCAAGACGGCGTCACCACCAGAGCCTTTCGCAGGCGAAGACCACTTTTGTCAGGATAGCTTGTACTAGCTGTCCCCCTTCAAATTTGCCCGCCGTTGTTGGCTCCCTTCCCGCTCAATATTTGGCAAGAGGACTAGGGCCTATATAAGTAGAGCTAGCCACCACAGTAGAGAGATCATCTTAGCTTGATCCGATCTGATCGAGAGCCTACCCTAGCCACAAGAACACCTCAACCTCAGGAGGCTGTTCTCCCCTCTGTACTGTTCATCATCACCCCAAGAGGCAATCACCACCACCAAACTGGAGTAGGGTATTACACCACAACGGTGGCCCGAACAAGTATAAATCTCGTGTCTTTCTGTGTTGCGAGTTCGTCGAGTTCGTCCGCGAGATCTTAGCGAGCTAGGGCATAGATAGGTAGGAGGGAAAGACTTCGCGCACACCCCAGTGTTCGAACCTTAAGGGTTTGCCGGACCCCCACATCCGACAGAAAACGGAACCGAAAAAATAAACCGAGATGAACCGGCGGGTAGTCGCGGTTACCGGCGGTTTTCACGGTTGTCGGAGGTTCGGCGGCGGCGGCGGCAGATCGGGCGGCAGCGGCGTGCTCCGGGGCGGCAGGCAGCAGCGGCGGCGGCGGTGCGGGCAAGGCGGCGGCATGCAACAGTGGCGGCGGCGGCGCTGGCGGAGGGCTTCGGGCGGCGGCGCCTAACTCAGGCGGTTTCGTGGCGGCGAGATCGGCGATGGGGAGGAGAGGGGGAGCCGGGGACGTGGCTTTATAGGAGGAGGCGGCCTCGGGAGGCGTGGGGAAGGGGCAAGGGCGGCGAGGAGGCCGGGTGCGGTACGGCGGCGGCGGCGTATCCGGGCGGGACTCCCGCTCGGAGTCGGGGACGAGGCGCGCTGGGCCGGCTGGGCTTCGGCCCAGTCGGTCCAAAGTTTTTTTTTGAAAAAAAATTCAGAAAGAAAAATTAAAAATAAACAAAAATAAAAATAAATGATATATAGGCATATTATATATCAAAATTTTCAAAAAAGGATTTTCTACAACTTGAACATTTTTCTAGCATCAAATAAATTACTCAAAAATTTAAATAAATCAAACAGTACTACTGGTGCAATAAAAACCCAATAAAATCATTTTAAAAATACCAAAATGATTTCAAATTTATTTCTCTCCAATTTTCTTCTGTAGGGAATCATTTTACCGTAATTTCCATATATTTTATTTTTGGAGAAAATAATTTGAATAAAACCAAATAACTACAAATTGAAAATAATTTCAAAGGGACTTTAAATTTGATTCTTTTAAACTCCCAACTCATATTTCATATGTTTTGAAGAAGTCATTTTATCTTCTCTCATGAAAATCATTGAGTTGCTTAAAGTTTCTGAATTTGAAATATTTCCAAATGAAATTCAAATATTTTCAACAACCCTTTTCATTTCTAAATGGAAGAAGTCATGTCATCTTCTCTCTAGGGTTTTGTAATGAAATAAATTTGAATTCATGGAGATCATAAATGCAAAAATGAAAGTTTGGGAAAGTCCTTTTATTCCCTCTCATTTAACTTTCAAAAAGTTTCAAATTTCACTCAAGCAACCACACCATAATCAAACAAACAATCCAAACTATTTATTTAATATAACATTCCAAAATTTAGAATTTTGGGATGTTACAAATCTACCACCCTTAAAATGAATCTCGTCTTCGAGATTCGGAGAGGCTAGCAAGAAATAGGTTAGGTCCGGGGTCTTCTCAAAATCCATCGATCGTCTCTGGGGGTCTCGGGTGCTACCACCCTTAAACAAACAATCCAATCATGGAAGAACCGTATCAAAACTCATATACTCCATCCTTATTCTTGACAGTGTCGGTCTTCTCAGATTTTCAGGAAAATTCCTTCTCTGAGCTCTTCCGGTAGGGGCATAACCTTTACCGCAATTCTTCTGTCCATTCATCTTGATACGGTTCTTCCATGATTGTGTCTTCTTAGCTGTCGGGTCTGGCGCCAATACAAAACAACTATTGAGATGTCATGGTGGTCACCAATTTATGGTTTCTCCTACAGGAAATGGGTCTGGGCTTCATTCTCACCATATGACCTACGATTGGCAACAACTGCCTTGTACAAGGGAAAATACTTATACCATTCTAAGGCTCAAACAAGGTTTAATATCGTCGTCTCTCTACTATGGGCAAGTCACTCAGATTTACCATCCCATATAGCAAGGCGAATAATAAGAGTAAGTCGGTATGGTGATCAATCCATCCCGCACCCAAATCATTATCCTGTATATGGTTTAGCAAATCTCGCATTCTAACACTCGGTCATCCTCACAAGCATTGCATAATTTCTCTTGTTGACGAACCAGGTTCGGATAAATCCACTGATTCTGCAAGCCAAACAAACATCTATCGTTCCTTCACAACTCTCAGGTTTTGTGTTACTCCTATAAGATCGTCTATTGATAAAGTCGTATCTTCTTCTAGGGTTTTTCCTTCAGCAAGAGTGTGCTTGCTTCTTGGCAGGTCCTGGATCCTGTGGGTTATGGCCCATCTCATCACTTGCAAACCTTGAACTCGTCATCGGGGCAACTGCTCGTTATTCCAACATCCAGCTTCCTAGCATTCTTAATTCCATCCAATTATACTGTCTCTCTTCCTTCTATTGGTACCGAACTAAGACGTGATTTCTCAGAGTCATCATGGAGTTACAATTCCTCCATATTACCCACATTATACCTCCATTACGTCCAATAACACTTCATCCCTTCATATTCTCGGAGTATCCCACATATCGAGAGAAAATTTGTACTCATGAAGTCCACTCCGTGGAACATCACTATCCTTTCCAGGGGTCAAGGGTCCTCACAGGGTACTACCACCCTTAAAATGCACAAATTCATCCATAGACCATATTTCTCATATCCTCGAAAATGGTCAAAATCTTTCTTCATAGAGTAACAACTCATAAAATCCAAATCAGTACCAACGATGCTTTATTGATTCTCAAATCATTACAATCTCCTGCATTTCCCATTACATGCCTCAACTCAACACCTCAATACAAAAGAATTGTTCCCACTATTACTACTATACTTCTTTTGCGACACAACTATTTAGCACAAGTCTTCTTCTCATTGGGACAATCTCTGGCAAAGTGCCCTGCTTCATTACAGCGGAAACATATTACTTCTGAAAGGTCTTGAGGTTTCCTTGTGATTATATAGCCTCCTTGGGTCCTCGGCTTCCTTTTTGGGCAACTGTTGAAGTAGTGTCCTGAATCTTTGCACCTGAAACATGTGATATGACTCAGGTCCTTCTTTGTAGAAATTGGGTTGTTCCTGGAATCCAATCTATTTCTCTTCCTGGACTTTTCCGTACCAATCAGGGCTTTTATTTCCTGTGCTTCATACTCTACTTCCACTGTCGGGAATTCTACTAGATCCCCATTCAGACAATTCTGGGAGATGTGTCCTTCTTCTCCCCATGAATAGCACGACTTGGTGCAGGGTTTAATTAGGTCTTCTTCGGGTGTGTCCTCCACTTCTTCCTTCATCACAGGTTCTTCCAAAATTTCCATGAGGGTTCATTTCATTACTTCTTTCTTCTGCTGGATGGTTCTTTGTACCATGGGGTAAATGTGACACTGAGCAGGGTAGTGGGTAGTCCCTTCACACAAGAAACAAGTAATTTGCCTAGTTGGGCATTCTTTAGCTGGGTGACTTCCTTCACAATTAGGGCACTCATCCTTGTGTTCTTTATGGTTGTGCCCTATTTCTCCAAAGAGCTTGCATGCACAAGGTTTCTTCATATCATTTCCATAAGGCTTCAACTTCTGGCACACAAGCCGAGACTTTTGCAGGGTCAACTTAAATTCTTTCCAAGTGGTTACTCCTTGCCATCCATTGATGTTTTGGTACATCCTCCACCAAGTAGCAGCACCTCTTTCAAAGCACTGAAGAGCATGCTGGGCCATATCCTTTCCGGCTATAGTGTCATTCTACATGTGAACTTCCATGTTCTGAATCCATCGGTCCGTCTCCAATTGACTCATCGGTCCAGAAAATATGAGTTCATCTCCATTCATCCTCTATTCGTTTCACGGGTTTTGGGTGAGATAAGAGAGATAGAGAGGGATACACACAAAACAAACAATAGTTTTGAAGAGACAGATCTTATTTCGTGGCTGTCGGGAAAACATCAAACAAATGACAGCTCACACTCGTCGCATCTAATGTAGGTATATAACAGGGGTTTGGTCTTCTAAAGGTCAATAAATCTTCAGAGTCGCCAAACTCTTGAAGTCTTGCTCATGTCTCCGATGGCTTCTTCCAATCGTTCTTGTCCTTCTCAAGTTCTTCGGCCAGGTCATCTATGTTGACTCAAAGTCTCTCGTGACATCCTTTAATATTCTGGAGTTGCGTTCCAAACTTCTGGGTTTCAACATCCTTAGCATGAACCATGGTCCTACTGTCCTTCAGTTCCTGACGAACCTCTGGTATCTCGAGGTTTTGCTCCTCCAGCTTGACTACTTTCAGCTTCTGGGTCCTGAGTTCTTCACGAAATGCTTCCTTGTCAAATACGGCTTCCTGCAGGTCCACCCTAAACTTCTTGATGTAATACCCCAGATCTTGGTGATACACCAGCCAAGGTTAAAACTTTGTTTTTTTGCTGATAGGTGCTCCATTAGCCTTCTACCATCCAATCCTTCCGACGAAATGTATGCTTAACTCAGAACGGTGACAATAGCATAAGCGGGCGATAACATCATGGATAGCCGTGTTTCTGCCCTTGTCATTGCCATGAGCTATCATTCCATAGTTAATATCTCCTGCCTTAGGGTTTTCTTGACAAAAACTTTGAGTTTTAGCGCTCCATGCTCCGGTCTTTCTCCGACACACCTTGATCTCAGGTATTGACAGCTTCAATAATCTGACAAGTTCCATAAGGGTAGCCTTCCTAGGTCATACCAATCTGGAAATTCTTCAGAGCCTTCAAATTCTCCTAGTCTTCGGAGTCTTCAACCGTTGTAGTTTCCATTACTATAATGCTCGGTAAAATCCTCTTCATTCCAAAGTGGTCTTAGCTATCCGATATCTTGTACTTCTTGGAGCGGTCTCATCAGTCGAATCTTCGTGTGGTCAAAAGGGGAAAGGGGTATAGTCTAACTAAAAGGGAATATTTGATAAAGCTCCGAAAAGAAGAGAGGTAAAATATCTTTTTGAAAAAGAAGTTGTAGAGAAAATCTTTCCTATGGGCTTGCTAGTTTCTAGGGTCACGTCCTACAGTCAACATGTGCTCTGATACCATCTTGTAGCGACCCGACCTTAGATGGTCAAGTCTCTGTGCTTAAGTGTTATCCCTGGATCGGTATGCTGACACACACAATACTCGAGGATTTATAACAGAGGTAAATCACATGTATAAAGTAACATAAATACTATTACCTCAATCCATATAGCGGAAGTAACAACAAAGTTGTGGATTCCCATCAACACCAACGGCAAAGTTGAGTGTAGACACCGTAACCCTAACGTATCACTTACTGGTCGTAAGAATCCTGCAGCATGAGACGTTGCAGCCACAAAGGGTCAGTACATTGAATGTACTGGCAAATTCACACTGTAGAGCAATGCTGAATAATGACTATCACTACATGCATATTTGGCTGGTGGAGGCTCTATGCTTATCATTTGCATAAAGCTAGTTTTTCCCTACAACAAAGGAATATATTTTATTTAACTACCAAGTTTGTTGAAATATTGAGAAGGTTCCTCCAACTCAATCCCAAAATAATAATTATAACCCACCAAATTAATTAAGTAAAGTGATGAGATCAAATCAATAATTCAAGTACCAGATACTCAAGATGTCCATAACCAGGGACACGGCTAACCTTGATTAGTTTATACACTCTGCAGAGGTTTGCGCACTTTTCCCCACAAGACTCGATCTCCTCCGTTGGATTTCTTGCACTACATGATGTTTGAGAAACGGATGACCGAGACACAGTTTTTTCAAAGAGGTCCCCTTAACCGATAGATAGGCCGATACACCTACAATCCCCTACATCTGCTAGCCCATCATGGAAAGGATTCACACAACTTACTCAACTATGACAGAGCCCATAATGGCTTGTGGATGCACACGGAAGTTTCTAGCATGAATAATCTTATGATCCCTTTGAGCCTGGGTGGCATTCCATAGGGTGATCACACGGGTACTCCGGGATCCCCTTGGGCAAGCACTGGGTTCTCCAGGTGACCGGGCAAACCACTGGGTGCTCCATGGTGCCCCAACCAATCCACCCAGGTGTGTATTAAAGTAGCCACCTTAAGTTAAATCTTAGTTAACAATAACTCTCACAACTTTCATGAATTCTCACAAACCAAACCACGTCTACGAGCATAACATAGCAGTATAAGCATAACGTAGTAACACCCTGGGTTTGAATGCAAGACAATAGGTTCCTACCTCATCAACTACTTCCCAATACCCACATGTTATCAAATCCTACTCATGCAATGTTCGAGGGTTGAAACTAATGTATAAAAAACTGGGTAATAAAGGGATATGATCAAAGTGTAAACTTGTCTTGTACTGTTGATGAAGATGATTCGCACTCATAACTTCTGATAGTTCTACTCGTCACACTCCGGTCAATCTATCGTAAGCAAGCAATAGTATAGATAAGCACTCATGCAAAAGGATCAAAGAAAAGATCTCGAAAAACTTCGAAAACAAGCAATTAACTCTTGCAACATAAAACAATTTCTAACAGTACCAAAATTGGGTGGATTTGTTCTTATCAGAAATTTTAGGTCAAGAGCTTCAATTAGCAAAAAGAATCAATTAAATCGGAGTTATAAAACTCAAGTTATGAACATAAGAATTTTGAATTCAAATCTGTTTGAAACCAAATTTTAAACGTTCAAAAAAATGTTTAAGTTGGTTATCTGGATAGAGGGGATCGCAACAAAGAAGTGGGTGTTGGTTTCGTTGGATTTGGGTAAGCGAGCAAAAAGTAACGATCGTTTGAAAACCCAGCGGCTAATTTGTAAAAATACAACTACGGATAGATCCCTGGCGGAAAACTAAAAAGAAAAAGAAAAATTCTACCGAACGAACGTTCGCTACCGAACGCTAACGAATGAATCTGTTCACTGTTGAACCTAATCTGATGAACGTTCAATAAATAGATCTAACTAAAAAGAAAACTGTTCGGTTTTAAATGAAAACTGAACCAAAAAAATAAACCGAGATGAACCGGCGGGTGTTTTCGCAGTTCTTGGAGGTTCATCGTCGGCGGCGGCAGATCGGGCGGCAGCGGTGTGCTCCAGGGCGGTAGCGAGCGGCGGCGCGGCAGTAGGCAGCGGGCGGCGGCGGTGCGGGCAAGGCGGCGGCGTGCAATAGTGGCGGCGGTGGCGCTGGCGGAGGGCTTCGGGCGGCGGCGGCTAACTCCGGCGGGTTCGGGGCGGCGAGATCGGCGATGGGGAGGAGAGAGAGCCGGGGCGTGGCTTTATAGGAGGAGGCGGCCTCGGGAGGCGTGGGGAAGGGGCAAGGGCGGCGAGGAGGCCGGGGGCGGTACGGCAGCGGCGGCGTATCCGGGCGGGACTGCGCGCTGGGCCGGCTGGGCTTCGGCCCAGTCGGTTCGATGATTTTTTAAAAAATCAGACAAAAAAAGAATAAACAAAATAAAAATAAATGATATATAGGCATATTATATATCAAAATTTTTAGAAAAGGATTTTCTACAACTTGAACATTTTTCTAGCATCAAATAAATTACTCAAAATCTTAAATAAATCAAACAGTACTACTGGTGCAATAAAAATCCAATAAAATCATTTTAAAAATACAAAAATGATTTCAGATTTATTTCTCTCCAATTTTCTTCTATAGGGAATCATTTTACCCTAATTTCCATATATTTTATTTTTGGAGAAAATAATTTGAATAAAACCAAATAACTCCAAATTGAAAATAATTTCAAAGGGACTTTAAATTTGATTCTTTTAAACTCCCAACTCATATTTCATATGTTTTGAAGAAGTCATTTTACCTTCTCTCATGAAAATCATTGAGTTGCTTAAAGTTTCTGAATTTGAAATATTTCCAAATGAAATTCAAATATTTTCAACAACCCTTTTCATTTATTTAAATGGAAGAAGTCATGTCATCTTCTCTCTAGGGTTTTGTGATGAAATTAATTTGAATTCATGGAGATCATAAATGCAAAAATGAAAGTTTGGGAAAATCCTTTTATTCCCACTCATTTAACTTTCTAAAAGTTTCAAATTTCACTCAATTTCACTCAAGCAACCACACCAGAATCAAACAAACAATCCAAACTATTTATTTAATATAACATTCCAAAATTTAGAATTTTGGGATGTTACAGATGGTGATCATATCAATCTTGGAAACAATTCCAACACACATCGTCACCTCACCCTTAACTAGTCTCCGTTTATTTTGCAGCTCCTGGTTCGAGTTACTAATCCTAGCAACTGAACCAGTATCAAATACCCAGGGGCTACTATGAATACTAGTAAGGTACACATCAATAACATGTATATCAAATATACCTTTGTTCACTTTGCCATCCTTCTTATCCGCCAAGTATTTGGGGCAATTCCGCTTCTAGTGATCATTCCCTTTGCAGTAGAAGCACTCAGTTTCAGGCTTAGGTCCAACTTTGGGCTTCTTCACGGGAGTGGAAACTTGCTTGCCATTCTTCTTGAAGTTCCCTTTCTTTACCTTTGCCCTTTTTCTTGAAACTAGTGGTCTTGTTAACCATCAACACTTGATGCTCTTTCTAGATTTCTACCTTCGCCGATTTTAGCATCGCGAAGCTCAGGAATCGTTTTCGTCATCCCTTGCATATTATAGTTTATCACAAAGTTCTAGTAGCTTGGTGATAGTGACTAGAGAAGTCTCTCAATCACTATCTTATCTCGAAGATTCACTCTCACTTGATTCAAGCAAATGTAGTACCCAAACATTCTGAGCACATGCTCACTGGCTGAGCTATTCTCCTCCATCTTGTAGGCAAAGTACTTGTCAGAGGTCTCATACCTCTTAATACGGGCATGAGACTGAAATACAAATTTCAGTTCTTGGAACATCTCATATGCTTCGTGGCATTTCAAAACCTTTTTTTAAGTCCCGGTCTAAGCCGTAAAGCATGGCACACTAAACTATTAAATAGTCATCATATCGAGCTTGCCAAATGTTCATAACGTATGCATCTGCTCCTGCAATAGGTCTGTCACCTAGCGGTACATCAAGGACATAATTCTTCTGTGCAGCAATGAGTGTCGGTGTCAAAACCGGCGGATCTCGGGTAGGGGGTCCCGAACTGTGCTTCTAAGGTTGATGGTAACAGGAGACAGGGGACACGATGTTTACCTAGGTTCGGGCCCTTTCTATGGAGGTAATACCCTACTTCCTGCTTGATTGATCTTGATGAATATGAATATTACAAGAGTTAATCTACCTCGAGATCGTAATAGCTAAAACCCTAAAAGTCTAGCCTGTATGACTATGATTATGATTCTGTCCCTATGGACTAAGCCCTCCGGTTTATATACACATCGGAGGGGACTAGTGTTGTACAAAGTCGGTTACAGAGAAAGGAATCTTCATATCCAGATGCCAAGCTTGCCTTCCACGCCAAGGAGAGTCCCATACGGACACGGGTGATAGTCTTCGGTCTTGTATCTTCACAGCCCATCAGTCCGGCCCATGTCCAACAGGACGGATGCCCGAGGACCCCTTAGTCCAGGACTCCCTCAGTAGCCCCCGAACCAGGCGTTCAATGACGATGTGTTCGGCGCGCAAATTGTCTTCGGCATTGCAAGGCGGGTTCTTCTTCCGATGACTTCAAAGAGATGTATTCGGCCTTCCATTTAATGTCGCGCACATCGGCTTCCACGCCTTCGTGGCTTTAGCTTCCATGTGTCGAACGAGTACGAGAGGTCGGGGTATTTTTGCACATAACACCCTGATTACGTAAGAAAGGCGTCTATTTAAAGAGATTGGATCTTAGATCCATTCCACACCAAGCGAGGAATCCTCAGATCTCGCCAGGAGAAACCATTCCAACATGGCTAGCGCTCCCAGCTCTTCCTCCCATCCCCACGGCCCCGCAAAAGGCGATTGGGAGAAATGTTCTGTATCCCACAGTCAGCTAGTGAAGCTGCAGACACAGGGATTTCTTCCCCTCGCGGATCTAGTCCCCGTTCGAGCAGGATTGACTTCCTTCAACGGCGGGGCTCAGGCGGAGAATTTCCCCAATCCATCCAGGGGGAACGAGTGTGCTTCATTCCCTACTTGTTGAGAGGCGTTGGATCTCCAATCCACCCGTTCCTCCGAGGACTTCTGGAGTATTATGGCCTCCAACTGCACAATTTCACTCCCGCCTCCATCCTGCACATCGCGGGTTACGTTGCTCTTTGTGAGCTATTCCTGGGCTGTGAGGCCCATTTCCAATTATGGAGGAAACTATTCTGCCCCGTCCCTCGTAACCAAGAGGGATCAATATTTGAAGTGGGCGGAGCCGAGGTATGGCGCATCGCTGGAACCGGATACCTGTCCGGCACGCCGAGGAAGGCATCCGAAGAGTGGCCTTCCGAGTGGTTCTATATTGAGGACGTTGCCCTTCCTGACCCAGTCCGAATGGGTCTTCGCGAATTTGCAAGCGCTCCATTGAAGAAACGCCACAGCTGGCGCCCTCGAAGCCTCGAGGAGGAAGACAGCGCGGAAGTCCGTCAATTGATGGGCAAGATAAAGACGCTCGCCCAGTCCGGATTATCAATAATCAAGGTAATGGCGACTTCCATAGTGCGGGGGGTCCAGCCACTCCAATACAGAGGGCTTCCCATGTGGCATTATAATGGGGAAGATGATGCCTCACACTGCGGTCGGAAGGGTCCGGACACCCCCGCCGCTCTGGCCAAAATTTTGGCCGAATTATACAAAGGGGAGAAAGAGGAGTTCACTCGTCTTAGACGTCGAGATGGATTTTCCATGTACAGTCCTCGACTCCGGATTCGAACAGGATCCGGACATATTTGTGGAGCTTGAGGACGGAGTGTTTTACCAGACGAGCTATGACGACACGGAGGTGGCCATCATCGCCGACTATCCTGGTCTGCTCCCTGCCTCACACGTAAGTAATCAGGAGACATCTCCTCCGAAAGAGCTTCCTCATTCTGCCTCACCCACCACACTGTCTTGTGCTTCAAAGGGGAGGCGCTCTGCGTGCGATGCTACACCAGAGGCAGCTCCAAAGAAAGCGGCGCCCACGCCGGGCAATCCTTTAAAGAGGAAGGCAAACAAAGACACGACCGAGCCTTCATCAAAGAGGTATGGCTTTGTAAATATGCCCCTTGGCAGCCACATCCAACTGTGACATTGTCCGTCTGTGCCTTATCAAGAAGAGCGCTCGCCGGACTATGTTCGGGGGTCCTGCCGGTCATACTCCCAACAGCCAGGTTCCAGACCCTGCCGAAAAGACGGGGGCTGATACGGGAGTGATGTCTGATTGTCCTTTGGCAGAGGATTCGGATGACGTATCCGTCACAAACTCGGAAGTGGAGAGTGCCATGAATCGCCGGCGCCGCAGGACCACTCTTCGCGACCCCGACTTTACAAAAGAGGCATTTAATGCCTTCAGCTCTCCTGATGCATACATCCGAGCTGCTCGAGACGGGCTTACCAGAGCCACAAACCAACACTTCAAAGATATACGGGTAAGGTTATATTGTACAAATCTGATAATTATGTACCAGTAGCCCCCGAGACTTGAAGCAGTTGATACAACTGATTTAAGGATCGTTGTATAACCAGGTGCTTACGGAGAAGAACAACCTGTTGTCACGAGAACTGGAAAAGTATCAAACCCAGCTAACTGTTGCGACCGCCGAACTGGAGAAATCCAAGAAGGCATCGCCTCGTAATGTTCCCCTCCATCGAGAAAATATAAGCATATACCAGCAATCCTAACAGTGTTGTATGTCTCATGGCGTGATCGTCAGATAAACTAAAGGAGGCACTGGAAGTCCGCAAGCGGGTGAACAAGAAGCCAAGAGGCAACGGGCCGCGGGCGAGCGTATACTGACACGGGTCAGGGAGGAGAAAAACAAACTCCAGGATTCCAGCACCGAGCTGGGCGAAGAACTGAAAGAAGTGCGGTCCCAGTTGGCTTACTCCGTGAAGGAAAATAAGAGGCTGTGAGGCAGCATATTTAGTATGTGTTCGAACTTACCTCCGTGTAATTCCGCGAGGAAAGGAACTGACAGAGTTATGTGTGTAGGTATGCTTACTGGTCGTCCCGAAGAGGAGATGTCTGGATCTTCGAGCAATCTGCTACAAGAGCTGTCGCAATTGCACGAGCGAGCTCGGCAGGCAATGCGAAGTGTTGCCAAGGCCTTATGGCCATCCGCCTCCCCTCCAGGAAGTATGGAGGAGCTTGTACAGCTATTCAGAGGAGCGCGGAGGCGTTTCCGATTATGGAAGATATCGGACTGCCGAGAAGGTACGCGAGAGGCCTGGGCCATGGTTAAAACATGGTACACTAAGCTTGATCCGAATCATATGGCCTGGGTCGGACCTCTAGGGTCAGATGGGAAAGAAATTCCCGTTAATTTGGTATATGACCAAGTAGAAGTAGCCGCCAAATATTCCCAACAGGATTGTAAGTTAGACAGCCAGTTAGACGGTATACAGGAGGAAATTTTCGAGTCCAAGTGACTATGTACTTTCCTTGACATATTTGTCCCTAGCCGGATTGTAAAATGATTGTCATGGCAGACCTTTTCGCTTCGACCTCTTGACCCGAAGGTGCGGAGTGTTTCCGAATACCTGAGCGGCAAAATAGACCGGGGTATGCATGGAAACCAGGCGTAGGGGTCATAGTTGCTTGACCAGACAAGTTGTATCCGGCTAGCTATGTTATATTACATTGTGATTGTAAGAAACATCTTCCAGAGAGAATAGTTCCGTTAAGGGTTCCTTTTCCTGGGTGTACATGCATTAGTGTGCATGCCCAAACTGTGATTGAAAAAATCCCAGTATACGTAACATCTGGGGGTTCATAGTGTAATGAGTAAAAAAACATCTTTAGTCCGCCAACCAAATATTCCCTTAAGAATGCTAGCTTTCGGCTTCACCCAGTCTGAGGTACACGTCCGAATGACCCGGCAGTAACAATCCAGAGGTGCTCCCTTTATGCCCTAGCCGAACTAGCGGGAACGTAGGGCATAAGCACAGGAGCCAGGCAACCCAGCTTGGCCAAAACTTAAGTCATACCGATGCATATAATGGCGAAGAAAAGGTACAAATGAGGCAAAGACACATATGTGGTGAGCTTGATGCTTTGAAAATAATAATAAGCTTATGTACGAGAAGCCCCCAGGTATAATGGACGATCATACTTGAGGATGTGTACGTCGTAGGTGTGCGGTTTAACCGCACGAAAGCTTTAAGGCTAAAAAAGCGAAAAGAGAGAAATAAATAATGGAAACAAAAGGGAGAAGGAGACGAACGAAGAGTTCGGCGCTAGGCATAGAATCTTCGGAGTCTGGCCGCGTTCCATGGGTTTGGCTCTAGGCAATTGTCTGACGCATCACGTAGGTGGTTGCTACCTCTTGAGCTTGCGTTGGTTTTTCCCTTGAAGAGGAAAGGGTGATGCAGCAAAGTAGCGTAAGTATTTCCCTCAGTTTTTGAGAACCAAGGTATCAATCCAGTAGGAGACTACACACAAGTCGCCTCGTACCTACACAAACAAATAAGAACCTTGCAACCAACGCGATAACGGGGTTGTCAATCCCTTCATGGCCACTTGTAAAAGTGAGACCTGATAGAGATAATAAGATAAATATTTTTGGTATTTTTATGATATAGATTGAAAGTAAAGATTGCAAAGTAAAAATGGATTGGAAACTTATATCATGGAGAATAGACCCGGGGGCCATAGGTTTCAAGATAGCATAAGTATTACGGTGGGTGAACAAATTACTGTCAAGCAATTGATAGGAAAGTGCATAATTATGAGATTATCTAGCCATGATCATGTATATAGGCATCACGTCCATGACAAGTAGACCGAAATGATTGTGCATCTACTACTATTACTCCACACATCGACCGCTATCCAGCATGCATCTAGAGTATTAAGTTAATAAGAACAGAGTAACGCATTAGGCAAGATGACATGATGTAGAGGGATAAACTCAAGCAATATGATATAAACCCCATCTTTTTATCCTCGATGGCAACAATACAATACGTGTCGTTTCCCCTTCTGTCACTAGGATCGAGCACCGCATGATTGAACCCAAAGCTAAGCACTTCTCCCATTGCAACAAAGATCAATCTAGTAGGCCAAACTAAACTGATAATTCGAAGAGACTTGCAAAGATATTAAATCATACATAAAATAATTCAGAGGAGATTCAAATATTGTTCATAGACCCACAATTCATCGGATCTTGACAAACACGCCGCAAAAAGAGTTACATCGAATAGATCTCCAAGAAGATCGAGGAGAAATTTGTATTGAGATCCAAAGAGAGAGAAGAAGCCATCTAGCTAATAACTATGGACCCGAAGGTCTGTGGTAAACTACTCACACATCATCGGAGAGGCTATGGTGTTGATGTAGAAGCCCTCCGTGATCGATTCCCCCTCCGGCGGAGCGCCGGAAAAGGCCCCAAGATGGGATCTCACGGGTACAGAAGGTTGCGGTGGTGGAAATAGGGTTTCGTGGTCCTCCTGGATGTTTTCGGGATATATGGATATATATAGGAGGAAGAAGTAGGTCGGTGGAGCTGCGAGGGGCCCACGAGGGTGGGGGGCACGCCCAGGGGGTAGGCGCGCCTCCCTGCCTTGTGGCCTCCTCGCTTCTTTCTTGACGTCCACTCCAAGTCCTCTGGATCACGTTTGTTCCAAAAATAACTCTCCCGGAGGTTTCATTCCATTTGGACTCCGTTTGGTATTCCTTTTCTGCGAAACACTGAAATAGGCAAAAAAACAGTAATTTGCACTAGGCCTTCGGTTAGTAGGTTAGTCCCAAAAATAATATAAAAGTACTTAATAAAGCCCATTAAACATCCAAAACAGATAATATAATAGCATGGAACAATCAAAAATTGTAGATACGTTGGAGACGTATCAAGCATGCCCAAGCTTAATTCCTGCTCGTCCTCGAGTAGGTAAATGATAAAAACAGAATTTTTGATGTGGAATGCTACCTAGCATAATTCTCAATGTAATTTTCTTTATTGTGGCATGAATGTTGAGATCTGAAAGATTCAAGACAAAAGTTTCATATTGACATGAAAATAATAATACTTCAATCATACTAACAAAGCAATCATGTCTTCTCAAAATAACATGGCCAAAGAAAGTTATCCCTGCAAAATCATATAGTTTGGCTATGCTCTATCTTCATCACATAAAGTATTTAATCATGCACAACCCCGATGACAAGCCAAGCAATTGTTTCATACTTTTGATGTTCTCAAACTTTTTCAATCTTCACGCAATACATGAGCGTGAGCCATGGACATAGCACTTTATGTGGAATAGAATGGTGGTTGTGGAGAAGATAAAAAGGAGAAGATAGTCTCGCATCAACTAGGCGTATCAACGGGCTATGGATATGCCCATTAATAGATATCAATGTGAGTGAGTAGGGATTGCCATGCAACGAATGCACTAGAGCTATAAGTGTATGAAAGCTCAATAAAAGAAACTAAGTGGGTGTGCATCCAACTCGCTTGCTCACGAAGACCTAGGGCATTTTGAGGAAGTCCATCATTGGAATATACAAGCCAAGTTCTATAATGTAAAATTCCCACTAGTATAGGAAAGTGACAACATAAGAGACTCTCTATCATGAAGATCATGGTGCTACTTTGAAGCACAAGTGTGGTAAAAGGATAGTAACATTGTCCCTTCTCTCTTTTTCTCTCATTTTTTATTTTTTTTTGTTTGGGCCTTCTTCTCTTTTTTTTGGCCTCTTTTCTTTATCCCTTCTTTTATTTTTAGTCCGGAGTCTCATCCCGACTTGTGGGGGAATCATAGTCTCCATCATCCTTTCCTCACATGGGACAATGCTCTAATAATGATGATCATCACACTTTTATTTACTTACAAGTCAAAAATTACAACTCAATACTTAGAACAAAATATGACTCTATGTGAATGCCTCCGGCGGTGTACCGAGATATGCAATGAATCAAGAGTGACATGTATGAAAGAATTATAAAGGTGGCTTTGCCACAAATACGATGTCAACTACATGATCATGCAAAGCAATATGACAATGATGAAGCATGTCATAATAAATGGAACGGTGGTATGTTGCATGGCAATATATCTCGGAATGGCTATGGAAATGCCATAATAGGTAGGTATGGTGGCTGTTTTGAGGAAGGTATATGGTGGGTGTATGATACCGGCGAAAGGTGCGCGGTATTAGAGAGGCTAGCAATGGTGGAAGGGTGAGAGTGCGTATAAGCCATGGACTCAACATTAGTCATAAAGAACTCACATACTTATTGCAAAAATCTATTAGTTATCGAAACGAAGTACTATGCGCATGCTCCTAGGGGGATAGATTGGTAGGAAAAGACCATCGCTCGTCCCCGACCGCCACTCATAAGGAAGACAATAAATAAATAAATCATGCTCCGACTTCATCACATAACGGTTCACCATACGTGCATGCTACGGGAATCACAAACTTTAGAACAAGTATTTCTCAAATCCACAACTACTCAACTAGCATGACTCTAATATCACCATCTTCATATCTCAAAACAATTATCAAGAATCAAACTTCTCATAGTATTCAATGCACTTTATATGATAGTTTTTATTATACCTATCTTGGATGCTCATCACTTTAGGACTAAACTTTTAACCAAAGCAAATTACCATGCTGTTCTAAAGGACTCTCAAAATAATATAAGTGAAGCACGAGAGATCAATTAATTCTATAAAATAAAACCACCACCGTGCTCAAAAAGATATAAGTGAAGCACTAGAGCAAAATTTTCTAGCTCAAAAGATATAAGTGAAGCACATAGAGTATTCTAATAAATTCCGATTCATGTGTGTCTCTCCCAAAAGGTGTGTACAGAAAGGATGATTGTGGTAAACTAAAAATCAAAGACTCAAATCATACAAGACGCCCAAGAAAAACACATGACATGTGGTGAATAAAAATATAGCATCAAGTAAAGTTACCTATAGACGAAAACGGAAGAGGGGATGCCTTCCGAGGCATCCCCAAGCTTAGGCTTTTGGTTGTCCTTGAATTTTACCTTGGGGTGCCTTGGGCATCCCCAAGCTTAGGCTCTTGCCACTCCTTGTTCCACAATCTATCAAATCTTTACCCAAAAACTTGAAAACTTCACAACACAAAACTCAACAGAAAATCTCATGAGCTCCGTTAGCGAAATAAAACAAACCACCACTTCAAGGTACCGTAATGAACTCATTCTTTATTTATATTGGTGTTAAACCTACTGTATTACAACTTCTCTATGGTTCTTAACCTCCGATACTAACCATAGATTCATCAAAATAAGCAAACAACACACGAAAAACAGAATCTGTCAAAAACAGAACAGTCTGTAGTAATCTGTATCAAACGCAAACTTTATTTAACTAAAAAATTCTACCAAAATAGGACGACCTGGATAATTTGTTTATTGATCTACTGCAATTGAAATAAGTATTTTATCACGTTCTGGTGATTTTTAACAATTGTTTTCATGAGCAGAAAGTTTCTGACTTTTTCAGCAAGATCAAATAACTATCATCCAAGAAGATCCTATAGGTTTTACTTGGCACAAACACTAATTAAAACATAAAACCACATACAACCAGAGTCTAGATCAAATATTTATTACTAAACAGAACCAAAAAGCAAGAAACAAAAATAAAATTGAGTTGCCTCCCAACAAGCGCTATCGTTTAACGCCCCTAGCTAGGCATAAAGGCAAGAATAGATCTAGGTATTATCTTGTTTGGTATGCAATCCATAAGTGGCTCTCATAATAGATTCATAAGTCAATTTTATTTTATTTCTAGGAAAGTTTTCCATGCCTTTCCTTAACGGAAATTGGAATCTAATATTCCATTCTTTCATATCAATAATTGCACCAATTGTTCTAAGGAAAGGTCTACCAAGAATAATAGGACATGTAGGATTGCAATCTATATCAAAAACAATGAAATCTACGGGCACATAATTCCTATTTGCAACAATAAGAACATCATTAATTCTTCCCATAGGTTTCTGAATGGTGGAATCCACAAGATGCAAGTTTAAGGAACAATCATCAAATTCACGAAAACCTAACACATCACACAAAGTTTTTGGAATCGTGGAAACACTAGCACCCAAATCACACAAAGCATAGTATTCATGATCTTTAATTTTAATTTTAATAGTAGGTTCCCACTCATCGTAAAGTTTTCTAGGGATAGAAACTTCTAATTCAAGCTTTTCTTCATAGGATTGCATTAAAGCATCAACGATATGTTTAGTAAAAGATTTATTTTGACTATAAGCATGAGGAGAATTTAACACGGATTGCAACAAGGAAATAAAATCTATTAAAGAACAATTATCATAATTAAATTCCTTGAAATCCAAAATAGTGGGTTCATTGCTATGTAAAGTTTTGACCTCTTCAATCCCACTTTTACCAATTTTTGCATCAATATCTAAAAACTCTGAATCATTGGGACGCCTTTTAACTAAAGTTGACTCATCTCCAGTCCCATCATTATCAAGATTAATATTGCAAAACAAAGATTTAATAGGAGACACATCAATAACTTTCAGATCTTCATCCTTATTATCATGAAAACTATAGGAACATGCTTTTACAAAGCAATCTTGCTTAGCACGCATCCTAGCGGTTCTTTCTTTGCACTCATCAATGGAAATTCTCATAGCTTTGAGAGACTCATTGATATCATGCTTAGGTGGAATAGATCTAAGTTTCAAAGAATCGACATCAAGAGAAATTCTATCCACGTTCCTAGCCAACTCATCAACCTTAAGCAATTTTTCTTCAAGCAAGTATTGAAATTCTTTTGAGAATTCATAAACTCTTTAACACTAGTCTCAAAATCAGAGGGCAACTTATTAAAATTTCCATAAGAATTGTTGTAGGAATTACCATAATTATTAGAGGAATTACTAGGATACGGCCTAGGATTAAAGTTTCCTCTATAAGCGTTGTTACCAAAATTATTCCTACCAACAAAATTCACATCCATAGATTCATTATTATTCTCAATCAAAGTAGACAAAGGAATATCATTGGGATCAGAAGAAACACTCTTATTAGCAAACAATTTCATAAGTTCATCCATCTTTCCCCTCAAAACATTAATCTCTTCTATCGCATGAACCTTTTTACTAGTAGATCTTTTAGTGTGCCATTGAGAATAATTAACCATAATATTATCTAGGAGTTTAGTAGATTCTCCTAAAGTGATTTCCATAAAAGTGCCTCCCGCGGCCGAATCTAAAAGATGTCCATAAATTTTTTGTACAACCATCTATAAATTCAAACCATGTGTAGGGCAATTACGTATCATTAATTTCATCCTTTCCCAAGCTTGTGCAACATGCTCATGATCTAGTTGCTTAAAATTCATAATATCATTTCTAAGAGAGATGATCTTAGCGGGAGGAAAATACTTAGAGATAAAAGCATCTTTGCACTTATTCCATGAATCAATACTATTTTTAGGCAAAGACGAAAACCAAGTTTTAGCACGATGTCTAAGAGAAAAAGGAAATAGCTTCAATTTAACAATATCATTATCCACATCTTTCTTCTTTTGCATATCACACAAATAAACAAAGTTGTTTAGATGGGTAGCGGCATCTTCACTAGGAAGGTTGGCGAATTTAAAAAGGCAACATTAATTTCACAAGATTCAGCATCGGCAATAGGAGCAATCGGAGTGCTAAGAAAATCATTGTTGTTGGTATTGGAAAAGTCACACAAATTAGTATTATCTTGAGCTATCGTGACGAACGATCCAACACACAAGCACACACAAGAAGCAAGCGAAGGAAAAAGCAAACAGAAAAAGAGGGCGAATAAAACGGCAAGGGTGAAGTGGGGGAGAGGAAAACGAGAGGCAAATGGCAAATAATGTAATGCGAGGGATAAGAGTTTGTGATGGGTACTTGGTATGTCTTGACTTGACTTGACTTGGCGTAGATCTCCCCGGCAGCGGCTCCAGAAATCCTTCTTCCTACCTCTTGAGCTTGCGTTGGTTTTTCCCTTGAAGAGGAAAGGGTGATGCAGCAAAGTAGCATAAGTATTTCCCTCAGTTTTTGAGAACCAAGGTATCAATCCAGTAGGAGACTACACACAAGTCGCCTCGTACCTACACAAACAAATAAGAACCTTGCAACCAACGACATAAAGGGGTTGTCAATCCCTTCACGGCCACTTGCAAAAGTGAGATCTGATAGAGATAATAAGATAAATATTTTTGGTATTTTTATGATATAGATTGAAAGTAAAGATTGCAAAGTAAAAATAGATTGGAAACTTATATGATGGAGAATAGACCCGGGGGCCATAGGTTTCACTAGTGGCTTCTCTCAAGTTAGCATAAGTATTATGGTGGGTGAAGAAATTACTGTCGAGCAATTGATAGAAAAGTGCATAATTATGAGAATATCTAGGCATGATCATGTATATAGGCATCACGTCCGCGACAAGTAGACCGAAACGATTCTGCATCTACTACTATTACTCCACACATCGACCGCTATCTAGCATGCATCTAGAGTATTAAGTTAATAAGAACAGAGTAACGCATTAGGCAAGATGACATGATGTAGAGGGATAAACTCAAGCAATATGATATAAACCCCATCTTTTTATCCTCGATGGCAACAATACAATACATGTCGTTTCCCCTTCTGTCACTAGGATCGAGCACCGCATGATTGAACCCAAAGCTAAGCACTTCTCCCATTGCAAGAAAGATCAATCTAGTAGGCCAAACCAAACTGATAATTCAAAGAGAATTGCAAAGATATTAAATCATACATAAAAGAATTCAGAGGAGATTCAAATATTGTTCATAGATAATCTTGATCATAAACCCAGAATTCATCGGATCTCGACAAACACACCGCAAAAATAGTTACATCGAATAGATCTCCAAGAAGATCGAGGAGAACTTTGTATTGAGATCCAAAGAGAGAGAAGAAGCCATCTAGCTAATAACTATGGACCCGAAGGTCTGTGGTAAACTACTCACACATCATCGGAGAGGCTATGGTGTTGATGTAGAAGCCCTCCGTGATCGATTCCCCCTCCGGCGGAGCGCCGGAAAAGGCCCCAAGATGGGATCTCATGGGTACAAAAGGTTGCGGCGGTGTAAATAGGGTTTCGTGGTGCTCCTAGATGTTTTTGGGGTATATGGATATATATATATATGAGGAAGAAGTAGGTCGGTGGAGCTGTGAGGGGCCCACAAGGGTGGGGGGCGCGCCTCCCTGCCTCGTGGCCTCCTTGCTTCTTTCTTGACGTCCACTCCAAGTCCTCTGAATCACGTTTGTTCCAAAAATAACTCTCCCGAAGGTTTCATTCCGTTTGGACTCTGTTTGGTATTCCTTTTCCGCGAAACACTGAAATAGGCAAAAAAAAACAGCAATTTGCACTGGGCCTTCGGTTAGTAGGTTAGTCCCAAAAATAATATAAAAGTACTTAGTAAAGCCCATTAAACATCCAAAACAGATAATATAATAGCATGGAACAATAAAAAATTATAGATACGTTGCAGACGTATCAGCGGTACGCTCCTCCCGTGAGAACTTCGTCAATGATGAAGGGACCCTCCTTCTTGGGCTTGAGTTTGTCCTTTTTCTTCTCCGGCAAGCGTAGAACGAGTTCGCCAACATTATAAGTCTTCGCCCGCACTTCTCTGCTTTGATATCTGCGAGCCTACTGTTGATAAAATGCGGAACGGGCTTTTGCAACATCGCGCTCCTCCTCAGGGCATCTAAGTTGTCCTGCCGATCAAGCTCGGCTTCTCTCTCTTCATACATGCGCACTCGAGGTGAGTCATGAATAATGTCGCAAGGTAAGACAACCTCTGCGCTGTACACCATGAAGAAAGGTGTATATCCGGTAGTGCGGTTAGGCATGGTCCGCAGCCCCCAGTGTACGGAGTCGAGCTCCTCAACCCAGTGCGTGTCTGATTCTTTCAAGGACCGCACTAGTCTGGGCTTAATGCCGCCCATAATAAGACCATTGGCTCGTTCGACTTGACCGTTTGTTTGCGGGTGATAGACGGAGGCGTAATCGAGCTTAATGCCCAGATTAGTACACCAGGTTTTCACCTCATCGGCTGTGAAATTGGAGCCATTATCGGTGATGATGCTGTGTGGAACACCATACGGTGCACAACACAAGATATGAAGTCTATCACTGGCCCGGCTTCGGTCGTTTTAACTGGTTTGGCTTCTATCCACTTAGTGAATTTTTCCACCATGACCAGTAGATATTTTTTCTTATGGCTTCCTCCTTTAAGGGGTCCGACCATATCAAGCCCCCAGACCGCGAAAGGCCAAGTAATGGGGATTGTTTGTAGAGCGGTGGGTGGCATATGGCTTTGGTTGGCGAAAACCTGGCATCTGACGCAACGTTGGACAAGGTCCTGTGCATCTGCTCTGGCCGTCGGCCAATAGAATCCTGTACGGAAGGCCTTGCTCACAAGAGCCCGAGCTGCAGCGTGGTGACCGCCGAGACCGGCATGAATTTCAGCCAAGAGCTGTCGCCCCTCTTCCTCGAAGATACATCTTTGGAGTACTCCGGTGGCACTTTTCTTGTAGAGTTCTCCTTCATGAACCTTGTAGGCTTTCGAGCGCCGAACAATGCGGCGAGCCTCGTTCTGATCCCCGGGGAGTTCTCGCCTATTAAGGTAGGCCAAGAAGGGTTCAGTCCATGGGGCAATAACTGCCATGATAAGATGGGCCGACGGTGTTATTTCGATGGCTGAGCCCCCGATGACATCGTTGTGTTCGGAATCTGGGGTTATAATCGGAACCGGACTGGTGTTGCCGCTCTCCCCTTGCCACACCACGGATGGCTTGAAGAGCCTTTCTAGGAAGATGTTAGGTGGGACGGGCTCGCGCTTGGCGCCGATGCGAGCAAGGACATCTGCCGCTTGATTACTTTCTCGAGCCACATGATGAAACTCGAGCCCCTCGAACCGAGCCGATATTTTGAGAACGGCGTTACGATAAGCGGCCATCTTCAGATCTTTGGCGTCGAAATCTCCATTTATTTGAGATATTGCGAGGTTTGAATCCCCGCGCACTTCCAGGCATTGTATGCCCATGGAGACAGCCATCCGCCAAGCAATAAGGCCTCGTATTCGGCTGCATTATTGGAGTCTGTGTATAATATTTGGAGTACGTATTGAACTGTATCTCCAGTGGGGGATGTTAGGACAACGCCCGCTCCTAAGCCTGCCAGCATTTTGGAACCCTCGAAGTGCATGACCCAGTTGGAATATGTGCCGTACTCTTTAGGGAGTTCGGCCTCTGTCCATTTGGCAACGAAGTCGGCCAGTACTTGGGATTTAATAGCCCGGCGCGGTCTGTATGTTATGTCGAATGGGAGGAGCTCAATGGCCCACTTGGCAATCCGGCCCGTGGCATCGCGGTTGTTTATTATGTCATTGAGTGGTACTTCAGAGGCCACCATGATTGAGCACTCTTGAAAGTAGTGTCGTAGCTTCCGGGACGCCATGAAGACCGCGTATGCTATTTTTTGGTAATGAGGGTACCGGGATTTGCATGGTGTGAGGACAGTTGATACGTAATATACCGGCTTCTGGAGCGGGAATCTATGTCCGTCCTCCTCTCGTTCAACGACGAGCACCGCACTCATGACCTGGTGTGTTGCCGGTATGTATAATAACATGGGTTCGCCGACGTTCAGTGCGGCCAGGATTGGGTTGCTTGATAAAAGAGCCTTTATTTCTTCCAGTCCGGCCGTTGCCGCATCCGTCCACTCGAAGTGGTCGGTGTCGGTGTCAAAACCGGCGGATCTCAGGTAGGGGGTCCCGAACTGTGCGTCTAAGGCGGATGGTAACAGGAGGCGGGGGACACAATGTTTACCCAGGTTCAGGCCCTCTCGATGGAGGTAATACCCTACTTCCTGCTTGATTGATCTTGATGATATGAGTATTACAAAAGTTGATCTACCATGAGATCGTAGAGGCTAAACCCTAGAAGCTAGCTTATGGTATGATTATTGTTGTCCTACGGACTAAACCCTCCGGTTTATATAGACACCGGAGGGGGCTAGGGTTACACAGAGTCGGTTACAAGGGAGGAGATCTACATATCCGTATTGCCAAGCTTGCCTTCCACGCAAAGGAGAGTCCCTTCCGGACACGGGACAAAGTCTTCAATCTTGTATCTTCATAGTCCAACAGTCCAACAGAAGTATATAGTTCGGTTGTCCGAGGACCCCCTAATCCAGGACTCCCTCAGTAGCCCCCGAACCAGGCTTCAATGACGATGAGTCCGGCGCGCAGATTGTCTTCGGCATTGCAAGGCAGGTTCTTCTCCAAATTCTGAGTACCTGTCGAGTAGTGTCCGGCTTCCCATGAATGTTGCACTCCTTGGCTTCTGCGCCTAATAATGGCTATCCTCCACGCGTCAAGCGAATGCGAGAAGTCGGGGCATTTTTACACTTGCCACCCTAACCATGTAAGTAAATCATCTATTTAAAGAGGCGGGGATCCTCAGATCTAGATCACACCGTCTTCCCACAGCGAGTATCCATCGGAGCGCGCCCGGAAAAGTCCATCCCATCATGGCCGGCCATCGCAGCTCCTCCTCTCACTCCAGTAGCCCTAAGCCAGGCAATTGGAAGAAGTGTTCCGTCCCTCACAGCCAATTAGTAGAGTTACAGACCCAGGGATTCCTCCCTCCAGCGTATATGGTCCCCGTTCGAGCCGGACTAGCCACTTATAATGGTGGGGAGCAAGCGGAGAGCTTTCCCAACCCATCTATGGGGGAGCGGGTATGCCTTGTCCCTTACTTATTAAGGGGACTTGGATTTCCAATCCATCCGTCCCACCGCGGGCTCCTGGAGTTCTACGGCCTCCAGCTGCATAATTTTACTCCTGCCTCCATATTACACATCGCTGGCTATGTCGCCCTTTGCGAGCTGTTTTTGGGCTGCGAAGCTCATTTCGAGCTATGGAAGAGGCTATTCTGCCTCGTACCCCGTACACAGGAGGGGTCAATATATCAAGTGGGCGGAGCCGAAATATGGCGCATCGCCGGGACCGGATACCTGTCCGGTACTCCGAAGAAGACATCCGAAGACTGGCCTTCGGAGTGGTTTTATATGGAGGACGTCCCCCTTCCGGACCCTATTCGGATGGGCCTTCCTGAGTTCGACAACGCTCCCTTGAAGAAACACCGCAGCTGGTGCCCTCGGAGCCCCCAGGAGGAAGATAACGGAGAAGTCCTTTACCTGATGGGCCGGATAAAGACGCTGGCCAAATCAGGATTGACAATAATCGAGGTTATGTCAATATGTATAATGCGGGGGGTGCAGCCACTTCAATATCGGGGACAACCCATGTGGCACTTCAATGGAGAAGACGATGCCACCCGCTGCGGTCGTAAGGGACCGGACTCAGTCGCTGCTCTAGCGAAAATTCTGTCTGATTTGTATAAAGGAGAGGAAGAGGAGTTCATCCGCATTAAGCCACGAGATGGATTCTCCATGTACAACCCCCAAGCTGGGTGAGCTGCTACTTTTTACTCCAAACCTTCCCGCATTCCTCGTCATAAGTATTTACCTTGCCATTTCATAGCAGGAACTGCGAAAAGCTGTGAGGGAGGTCCACAGCCCGCCTCCACAACCAGAGGACCCTGACCGGGCCCTCGACCCCGGACTCGAAGAAGATCCGGACACATTTGTGGAGCTTATTGACAGGACGTTCTATCAATTAAGCTGCGACGGTGCCATGGTGGCCATCATAGCCGATTATCCTGGACTACTCCCTGCATCGCATGTAAGTAAAACCGGAGTCCCAACTTCCGAGAAGGATCCCTTTTTCTGCACTTCACCTACCGCACACATATGGTGTCTTACAGGGAAGGCCCTCGGGACGCCATGCCGAACCCGCAGTGACTCACCAACAAGGGGCACCGAAGCCGGGTAGGCTTAAAAGGAAGGCGGTCAGGACTGAGACGCCGTCGCAGAGGTATGAAAAAGAACCCCGCTCCGTGGTTGTCGTCTTTTAAAATA
The DNA here is from genome assembly GCF_018294505.1 of Triticum aestivum. Taxonomy (NCBI): domain Eukaryota; kingdom Viridiplantae; phylum Streptophyta; class Magnoliopsida; order Poales; family Poaceae; genus Triticum; species Triticum aestivum. The sequence continues at coordinate 390,800,969 of NC_057799.1, read as the reverse complement.
TAATAACGCCCATGTTTCCTAGTAGGAAAAACGCTCGCCGGACTATATCCGGAGAGGTTGCCGACCACACCTCCACCAGTCGGGCTCCAGAGCCGGACTTAGAGGTGGACGCTAACATGGGGCTAACACCGGACGTTCCTCCTACAGAGGATGCGGATAGGCTGTCTGCTACGAATTCTAAAGTGGAGAGCGCCATGAATCACAGGCGTCGTCGGGCCGTACTCCGCGACGCTTGTTTCTCCCAAGAGGCTTCAACTCAGGAGACGCGTACATCCGAGCTGCTCAAAATGGTCTTGCCAGAGCCACGGACCAGTATGTAAAGGATATACGAGTAAGAAAATCTAATAATTATGTATATCAGTAGCCCCTGAGACTTGAAACAGTTGACACAACTGATTTAAGGATCATTATTTGTGTAGGTTCTTACGGAGAAGAATACCCAGTTGTCTCAAGAGCTGGAGGAGTGCAAAGCCCAGCTTCAGGCCACAGTTGCTGCAGTGAAGGAGTCCGAGAAGGCCCCATCTGGTAACACTTGTTTCTATTGCAAAGAATGACATGTACCCGGTAGTATGCGGCATGTATGCAAATCTAACAATAGATTCCGCAGATGACCCCGGAGTGAATCCGGAGGTCGTGCGAGGCGATGAGCAACATGCTCAACAACAGCTAAAGGCTGGCGAGCGCGTGCTTAAGAAGGTTAGGCAGGAGAAAAACGATCTCCAAGATGCCAATATCCGGCTGAGTGTTGAACTGAAAGATGTTCGGGCCCAGCTTGCTGACTCCGTAAAGGAGAATAAGAGGCTTCGACGCGGCATTTTTAGTAAGTGCTTGAACGAACTTTTATAGAGTTCGGCGAAGAAACCGACTAACAGAGTTATATCTGTAGGTATGCTGACGGGTCGTCCCGCAGAAGAGATGCCCGGGTCTGCAGGTGATCTTCTGCCCGAGCTCTCACAACTGCACGAACAAGTTCGGCAGGTGATGCAGGGCATTGCCCAGGCCTTGTGGCCATCCGCCTCCCTGCCAGGAGGCATGGGGGAGCTCGCAGAGATGCTCAAGGGAGCGCGGCGGCGCTTCCGATTATGGAAGATATCTGCCTGCCGACAAGGTGCGAGGGAAGCCTGGGCCATGGTGAAGACTCGATATACCAAGGCTGACCCGAACCATATGGCCGAAGTCGGACCTGTGGGGTCTGATGGGAAAGAAATCCCCGTCAGTTTGGTGTATGACCAGGTGAAATTAGCCGCAAAGTATTCCCAACAGGATTGTAGGCTAGACAGCCTGTTGGATGGTATAGAAGAAGAATTTAGTCAGTCTAAGTGACTGTGTACTTCAATTGACATATATTGTCCCTAGCCGGATTGTAAATCATTTGTCATGGCGGACCTTTTCGCTTCGACCTCCGGACCCGACAGTCCGGAGTGAATCCGAATACCCGCTCAGTTATGTAAAAACCGGGGTATGCGTGGAAACCAGGCGTAGGGGTCATAAGTGCTTGAACAGACAAGTACCCAACTAGCTATGTTATATTACATGGATAGTAAGAAACATCTTCCAGGGAGAATAGTTCCGTTAAGGGTTCCTTTCCCTGGGTACGCATGCATTAATGTGCATGTCCGAACTGCGAAAGGAGACGCAGGATATAAACATCTGGGGGCATGTATTACAATAAATAAAAGTCATCTTTTGTTCACCGACCGAATATTCCCTTAAGAACGCTAGCTTTCGGCTTCACCCAGTCTGAGGTACACATCCGGCTGACCCGGCAGTAACAATCGCAGAGGTGCTCCCCTTATGCCCTAGCCGAATTAACGGGAACGTAGGGCATAAACACAAGAGCCAGGCAACCCAGCTTGGCCAAAACTTAAGTCATATCGATGCATATAATGGCGAAGAAAAGGTACATGTGGAAAAGTAACACATGTGCGGGGGGCATAAAGCCCGGAACATAATTATATTAAGCTTCTGTATAAGAAGCCCCCAGGTATAATGAGCACGCCTAGCGCGTCAAGATTGTGTAGTCAAGACACATTTTAACCTTGTAAGGCTGTGAAGAAAAAAGGGAAGAAAGAAAGAAAAGACAGATAGCTGATATATAAAAAATTGATGGAGGTAAGGAGACGAACACATAGTCCGGAGCTAGGCGTAGAACCTTCGGAGTCTGGCTGCGTTCCATGGGTTTGGCTCGAGTCGATTGTCCGATGCATCCCGCAGACGGTACGCTCCACCGGTCAGAACTTGGTCGATAACGACATTTGGGCTCGAGTTTGTTCTTTTTCTTCTCTGGTAGGCGTAGAACTAGTTCGCCAAGATTATAAGTATTGGCCTGTACTTCTCTGCTTTGATACCGTCGAGCCTGTTGCTGATAGAATGCGGAGCGGGCTTTTGCCACGTCACGCTCCTCCTGCAGGGCGTCCAAACTGTCCTGCCGATCAAGCTCGGCTTCTTTCTCTTCGTACATGCGCACTCGAGGTGAGTCATGAATGATGTCGCAGGGCAGTACCGCCTCTGCGCCGTACACCATGAAAAACGGTGTGTATCCGGTAGTGCGATTCGGCGTGGTCCGCAGCCCCCATAGTACGGAGTCGAGCTCCTCTACCCAGTGCGTATCTGATTCCTTTAAGGATCGCACTAATCTGGGTTTAATGCCGCTCATGATAAGACCATTTGCCCGTTCGACCTGACCGTTTGTTTGGGGGTGATAGACGGAGGCATAATCGAGCTTAATGCCCATGTTGCTGCACCAAGTTTTTACCTCGTCGGCTGTAAAGTTCGAGCCGTTATCGGTGATGATGCTGTGGGGGACGCCGTAACGGTGTACAACCCCGGATATGAAGTCTATCACTGGTCCGGATTCGGCCGTTTTAACTGGTTTGGCTTCTATCCATTTGGTGAATTTATCCACCATGACCAATACGTATTTTTTCTTATGGCTTCCCCCTTTAAGGGGTACGACCATATCAAGCCCCCAGACCGCAAAGGGCCAAGTAATGGGGATTGTTTGGAGAGCGGTAGGTGGCATATGGCTTTGGTTTGCAAAAAGCTGGCAACCGACGCAACGTTGAACGAGGTCCTGTGCGTCTGCTCGGGCCGTCGGCCAGTAAAAACCTGTTCGGAAGGCCTTGCTTACAAGGGCCCGGGCTGCGGCGTGATGGCCGCCAAGTCCAGCATGAATTTCTGCCAATAGCTGCCGTCCTTCCTCTTCGGAGATGCACCTTTAATGTACTCCGGTAGCGCTTTCCTTATCAAGCTCTCCCTCGTGGACCTTGTAGGCTTTAGACTGCCGCACAATGCAACGTGCCTCGTTTGGGTCCTCGGGGAGTTCTTGCCTAGTTAGGTAAGCCAAGAAGGGTTCTGTCCACGGGGCGATGACGGCCATAATCACGTGGGCCGAAGGTGTTATTTCGGTGGCTGAGCCTCCGATTACGTCAGAGTGTTCGGGATCTGGCGTTGTGGCCGGGTCCGGACTATTGTTGCCGGTCTCTCCTTCCCATACCACGGATGGCTTAAACAGCCTTTCCAAGAAGATATTAGGTGGGACAGGGTCGCGCTTAGCGCCGATGCGGGCGAGGATATCCGCCGCCTGATTGTTTTCCCGGACCACATGGTGGAATTCAAGCCCCTCGAACCGAGCTGACATCTTGAGGACGGCGTTGCGGTAAGCCGCCATTTTCGGATCCTTGGCGTCGAAGTCTCCATTTATTTGAGATATTGCGAGGTTCGAATCCCCACGCACCTCTAGGCGTTGAATGCCCATGGAGACTGCCATCCGGAGACCATGTAACAGGGCCTCATATTCTGCTGCGTTGTTGGAGTCTGTGTATAGTATTTGGAGTACGTATTGGACTGTATCTCCGGTGGGGGATGTCAGGACGACACCAGCCCCCAGACCAGCCAGCATTTTAGAGCCGTCAAAATGCATGATCCAATTGGAGTATGCGCCGTACTCTTTAGGGAGTTCGGCTTCTGTCCATTCGGCGACGAAATCAGCCAGTACTTGTGACTTAATGGCTCGCCGTGGTTTGTATATTATGTCGAACGGGAGGAGCTCAATAGCCCATTTGGCAATCCGGCCCGTGGCATCGCGGTTGTTTATTATGTCGTTGAGTGGTACTTCAGAGGCCACCGTAATTGAACACTCTTGAAAGTAGTGTCGTAGTTTCCGGGATGCCATGAAGACCGCGTATGCTATCTTTTGATAATGTGGGTACCGTGATTTGCATGGAGTGAGGACAGTGGATACGTAGTATACCGGCTTTTGAAGCGGGAACTTATGTCCTTCCGTCTCTCGTTCGACGACGAGCACTGCGCTTACAACTTGGTGTGTTGCCGCTATATATAACAGCATTGGTTCGCCGACATTTGGCGCGGCCAAGATTGGGTTGGTGGCCAGGATGGCTTTTATTTCTTCCAATCCGGCCGTGGCCGCATCCGTCCACTCGAAGTGTTCGGTGCGTCGAAGAAGGCGATAAAGGGGTAGTGCCTTTTCTCCTAATCGTGAGATAAAGCGGCTTAAGGCAGCCACGCATCCAGTTAATTTCTGGATTTGCTTGAGGTCTGTTGGGATGGCCAACTCTGACAAAGCTCGGATTTTAGCCGGATTTGCTTCAATTCCTCTACTGGAGACGATGAAGCCCAGGAGCTTTCTGGCGGCCACGCCGAAAACGCATTTTTCCGGATTGAGCTTGATGTCGTATGTTCGGAGATTGTCGAACGTGAGCCTCAAGTCGTCTATTAAGGATTCGACGTGTCTGGTTTTGATGACCACGTCGTCTACGTATGCCTCCACTGCCTTGCCAATTTGTGTTTCCAAGCATGTCTGAATCATGCGTTGATAGGTTGCACCAGCGTTTTTGAGCCCGAAGGGCATGGTGTTGAAGCAGAAGGGGCCGTATGGAGTGATAAATGCCGTTGCGGCTTGATCGGACTCCGCCATCTTAATTTGATGGTATCCGAAGTATGCGTCGAGGAAATACAATGAGTCGTGTCCTGCGGTAGCGTCGATAATTTGATCGATGCGAGGGAGGGGGAAGGGATCCTTGGGGCAAGCCTTGTTAAGGTCCTTGAAATCGACACATAGGCGCCAGGATTTGTCCTTCTTGGGTACCATCACCAGGTTTGCTAGCCAGTCTGGATGTTTTATTTCTCGAATGAATCCGGCCTCAAGTAACTTGGCTAGCTCCTGTCCCATGGCTTGTCGCTTAGGCTCAAAGAAACGCTGAAGAGTTTGCTTGACTGGCTTGAACCCCTTTAGAATGTTGAGGCTATGCTCGGCCAGCCTGCGTGGGATTCCTGGCATGTCTGAAGGATGCCAGGCGAAGATGTCCCAATTCTCGCGCAAGAACTCCCGTAGTGCAGCGTCTACTGTGGGGTTTAACGGTGCCCCGATGGATGCAGTTTTTGTAGGGTCCGTTGGGTGGACTTGGAATTTAACTATTTCGTCCACTAGTTTAAAAGAGGTGGACTTGGGTCTTTTGTCAAGTATCACGTCGTCCCTGTCCACTGTGGAGCGCAACGCGGTTAGTTCTTCGGCCACAAGGGCTTCGGATAATGCCTCGAGGGCTAGTGTGGCGGTTTTATTTTTGGCGTGGAGTGCTATGTCCGGATCACTAGCTAGAGTGATGATTCCATTAGGCCTGGGCATTTTGAGCTTCATGTACCCGTAATGGGGTATAGCTTGGAATATCGTGAATGCCTCCCACCCTAAAAGGGCGTGCTATCCGCTACTGAACGGGGCCACTTGGAATGTGATTTCTTCGGACCTATAATTCTCCGGCGTGCCGAATACCACATCTAGTGTGATTTTTCCTGCACATCGTGCCTCCCGACTAGGGATGATCCCTCTGAAGGTCGTGCTGCTTTGCTCAATGCGGCTCCTGTCTATTTCCATTTTTCGAAGAGTCTCCTCATAGATGAGGTTTAATCCGCTGCCACCGTCCATGAGCACTTTAGTAAGCCGGAAGCCGTCCACAATTGGACTAAGGACCAAGGCGGCTGGTGCTCGGGCTGTTCAGAATTTAGGTTCGTCACTGGCATTGAAGGTTATAGCCGTATTGCTCCATGGATTTATTGCTGCCACGTGGCAGACTTCGGCAAGGCTGCGGAGTGCTCGCTTACGCCTATTATTTGAGGCGAAGGTCTCGAAGACTGTCAGTACTATATTGTTATTGTCCATGGGATGGTGCTCTGCGGTATTGTTGATGAGGAGATCCTCACCGCTCTTGGCCACCTGCCGGAGTATCCAACATGCTCTAAGGCTATGAGTTGGCGTGGTATCCGGTGTACTGTGAATTTTGCATGGCCCATTGAGCCATCCCTCCAATATAGTCCCACGCCCTGCAGTGGGCTTTTGTTTCTTTGTAATTAGATCGGGTGACTTACGAGAGTACACCCTTTTAGTTCGGACAGGGGGTTTAGTGAGAGCCGGAGGATCCCAGAATTTTGTTTGGGTTTTCCAGGCGCTTTCCATCGCACAGTACTTCTGTACTATGGCCGCCAAGTCAGCGAAGTGTGCTATGTCACGGCGACTTATGGCGTTGAGGATTCCCTTGTCCGTGCAGTTTTTGCAAAAGAATGAAATTGTGTCTTCCTCGCGACAGTCCTTGACCTTGTTCATTACAAGGAGGAATCTGGCCCAATAGTGATGTACTGTATCTTGGGGCTCTTGTCTAATGTGGGAAAGATCATTTATATCTGGGTGGGTGGGTAGATTTAAGTCCGAACCCTGACCCGATCTGAGACCCAGGGGCGGGGGAGTTTCCGATCTTAGAAGTTCGGGCTCCGGGATGTTGCCCAATAGGTCTGGCCCGCTGTCTGATTCTAGGTTCAAAGCTTGGGCCATGTCCTCCCGTAGACGGGTATCCGGCTCGGAGAGCTCGGGAATCCGGACATAGTTTGTCCTCAAGATAGAGGAAGAATCATTGCGTTGCTCCTCCACCACCGCTATCTGATGGGTGACCGGCGGAGAGATAATCTCCCTTTGGTCGGGTTTAAGCCCGATCCGATCATAGTCCGTAGCGACTCCCAAGGCAGCGATGCGATCCAAGAGCTCATTCAAGGAAGAGAGCTCCATTGGATCCATCTGCTCGGCGAATTCCGAGCCGACGCGGAGGCTGTTTTCGATGACTCGAGAAGTCATCGTCGGCGCAACGGTCGAGCGGGCGGTCATGACGAAGCCGCCTAGTCAGAGAGTTTGGCCTACAGCCAGGGCTCCCCCAGAGGTGATGTTGTCCTTGACAACGAGATGAGCCATCAAGCCTTATGATGACGGCACTGTGGAACTCTCAATGAAAGCACCAATGTCGGTGTCAAAACCGGCGGATCTTGGGTAGGGGGTCCCGAACTGTGCGTCTAAGGTGGATGGTAACAGGAGGCGGGGGACACAATGTTTACCCAGGTTTGGGCCCTCTCGATGGAGGTAATACCCTACTTCCTGCTTGATTGATCTTGATGATATGAGTATTACAAGAGTTGATCTACCACGAGATCGTAGAGGCTAAACCCTAGAAGCTAGCCTATGGTATGATTGTTGTTGTCCTACGGACTAAACCCTCCGGTTTATATAGACACTGGAGGGGGCTAGGGTTACACAGAGTCGGTTACAAGGGAGGAGATCTACATATCTGTATTGCCAAGCTTGCCTTCCACGCAAAGGAGAGTCCCTTCCGGACACGGGACGAAGTCTTCAATCTTGTATCTTCATAGTCCAACAGTCCGGCAGAAGTATATAGTCCGGCTGTCCGAGGACCCCCTAATCCAGGACTCCCTCAGTCAGTGCGTCGGAGAAGGCGATAAAGTGGCAATGCTTTTTCTCCTAGTCTGGAGATAAAGCGGCTGAAAGCTGCCACACATCCGGCTAGCTTTTGGACTTGTTTAAGGTCTGTTGGCGTAGCCAACTGCGACAAAGCTCGGATTTTGGCTGGGTTCGCCTCAATTCCTCTATTGGAAATGATGAAGCCCAGCAGTTTTCCAGCGGGAACGCCAAAAACACACTTTTCCGGATTGAGCTTGATGTCATATGTACGGAGGTTGTCGAATGTGAGACGCAGATCGACTATCAATGACTCAACGTGCCTAGTTTTGATGACGACGTCATCCACATAAGCTTCGACTGTCTTGCCGATTTGTTTCTCCAGTCATGTTTGAATCATGCGTTGGTAGGTGGCACCGGCATTTTTGAGTTCAAAGGGCATAGTGTTGAAGCAGAACGGCCCATATGGGGTAATGAATGCTGTTGCGGCTTGGTCGGATTCCTTCATTTTGATTTGATGGTATCCGGAGTATGCGTCGAGGAAGCATAGTGAGTCATGTCCGACAGTAGCATCAGTAATCTGATCGATGTGAGGGACATGAAAGGGATCCTTAGGGCAGGCCTTGTTGAGGTTTTTGAAATCGACGCATAGGCACCAGGATTTATCCTTCTTGGGCACCATCACGAGGTTTGCTAGCCCGTCCGGGTGCTTTATTTCTTTGATGAATCTGGCCTCGATTAACTTGGCTAGCTCCTCTCCCATAGCTTGTCATTTGGGTTCGAAAAAGCGCCGCAGTGTTTGCTTGACCGGCTTATACCCCTTTAATATGTTAAGGCTGTGTTCAGCCAACCTGCGTGGGATTCCTGGCATATCAGAAGGATGCCAAGCAAATATGTCCCAGTTCTCGCGCAGGAACTCTCGTAGCGCGGCATCCACCATTGGGTCTAGCTGTGCCCCGATGGACGTTGTCTTCTTGGGGTCCGTCGGGTGGACTTGAAATTTGACTATTTCGTCTGCTGGTTTAAAGGAGGTGGATTTGGGTCGTTTGTCCAGGATTACGTCGTCCCTATCCACAGTGGAAAGCAGCGCAGTTAGCTCTTTGGCCGCGAGGGCTTTAGACGATGCCTCGAGGGCCAGGGATGCGGTTTTATTTTCGGCGCGGAGTGCTATGTCCGGATCACTGGCAAGAGTGATAATACCATTGGGCCCGGGCATTTTGAGCTTCAAGTACCCGTAATGAGGTATAGCTTGGAAGCGTGTAAATGCATCGCGCCCCAATAGGGCGTGATATCCACTATTGAAAGGGGCCACTTGGAAGCTTATTTCTTCGGATCGATAATTCTCCGGCGTGCCGAATACCACATCAAGTGTGATTTTTCCCGCGCATCGCGCCTCCCGACTGGGAATGATTCCTCGGAAGGTCGTGCTACTTTGCTCGATGCGGCTCCTGTCTATTTCAATTTTAATGAGTGTGTCCTCGTAAATGAGGTTTAGTCTGCCGCCGCCATCCATGAGCACTTTGGTGAGCCAAAATCCATCCACGATTGGACTGAGGACCAAGGCGGCAGGTGCCCGGACTGTCCTGAATCTTGGTTCATCACCGGCGTTGAAAGTTATGGTCGTGTCGTTCCAAGGGTTTATTGCTGTGACTTGGCAGACTTCGGCGAGGTCACAGAGTGCCCTTTTGCGCTGATTTTTTGAAGCGAAAGTCTTGAAGACCGTCAATACTCAGAGGTCGTCGTCTTCCGGGGGGTGTTGTTCTGGGGTATTTTTGGTGAGGAGATCCTCGCCGCTCTTGGCCACTTGCCAGAGTATCCAACATGCTCTAAGGCTATGGGTTGGTGTGGTATCCGGTGGTGTATGTATTTTGCATGGCCTATCGAGCCATCCCTCCAGAACGGTTCCGTGCCCCGTAATGGGCTTAGATTTCTTTACTATTGGATCAGGCGCCCCACGAGGGTGTGTCCTTTTTACCCGGACGAGGGGCTGAGTTAAAACCGGTGGTTCCCAGCGAGCTGCTTGAGTTTTTCGGGCGCTTTCCATTGCGCAGTACTTTTGTACTATGACTGCTAAGTCAGCAAAGTGTAAGACGTGACGGCGGTTGATGGCGTTGAGGATTCCTTCGTCCATGCAATTGTCGCAGAATACTGAGATCGCGTCTGCATCGCGGCAATCTTTAATCTCGCCTTTGACAAGGAGGAATCTGGCCCAAAAGTGATGGACCGTTTCCTGAGGCTGCTGTCGTATGTACATAAGATCGCGTATAGCTGGGTGGGTGGGTGGCTTTAAATCCAAACCCTGACCCAATTTGGGATCCGGAGTTTGAAAATCTTTCGACCTTAATAGTTCGGGCTCCGGGATATCAACTGATGTTTTAGGCCCGTCGTCCGATTCTAGGTTCGGAGGGCAGGGCACGTCGTTCTGCGGACAGGTATCCAGCTCTTTGAGCTCGGAAATCCGAATATAGTTCGTCCTCAATATAGAGGAAGAATCATTGTTTTGCTCCTCTACTACCATTATCTCATGGGTGATCGGTGGAGATTTGATTTCTCTCTGGTCGGGTTTAAGCCCAATCCGATCGTAGTCTGTAGCGACCCCCAAGGCGGCGATGCGATGTAGGAGTTCGTTTTAAGACGATAACTCCATCGGATCCATCCGTTTGGAGTATTTGGAGTCAATGCGGAGGCGATTTTTGATGACTCGAGAAGTCATCGTCGGCTTGACGTCCGAACGGGCGGTCATGGTAAGGCCGCCAAGCCGGAGGGTTTGGCCTGGGGCCAGGGCTCCTCCGGAAGTGATACTATCCTTGACGACAAGGCGAGCCATCAATCCTGTCTTTGACGTCACAGCGGACCTCTCAATGAAAGCACCAATGTCGGTGTCAAAACCGGCGGATCTCGGGTAGGGGGTCCCGAACTGTGCGTCTAAGGTTGATGGTAATAGAAGACAGGGGACACGATGTTTACCCAGGTTCGGGCCCTCTCTATGGAGGTAATACCCTACTTCCTGCTTGATTGATCTTGATGAATATGAGTATTACAAGATTTGATCTACCTCGAGATCGTAATGGCTAAAACCCTAAAAGTCTAGCCTGTATGACTATGATTATGATTCTGTCCCTATGGACTAAGCCCTCCGGTTTATACACACACCGGAGGGGACTAGGGTTGTACAAAGTCAGTTACAGAGAAAGTAATCTTCATATCCAGACGCCAAGCTTGCCTTCCACGCCAAGGAGAGTCCCATCCAGACACGGATGATAGTCTTCGGTCTTGTATCTTCACAGCCCATCAGTCCGGCCCATGTCCAACAGGCCGGACGCCCGAGGACCCTTTAGTCCAGGACTCCCTCAATGAGGATAATCCTCAGATCACGGACCCAGTCCGCATCATTGCTACTATCATCTTTCAACTTATTTTTCTCTAGGAACATATCAAAAAATAGGGGAGCTATATCACGAGCTATTGATCTACAACATAATTTGTGAATACTACCAGGACTAAGTTCATGATAAATTAAGTTCAATTAATCAAATTACTAATGAACTCCCACTTAAATCAACATCCCTCAAGTTGTCTAAGTGATACATGATCCAAATCAACTAACCCATGTACGATCATCATGTGAGATGGGGTAGTCATCAATGGTGAACATCTATATGTTGATCATATCTACTATATGACTCTCATTCGACCTTTCAGTCTCCAGTGTCCGAGACCATGTCTGTACATGTTAGGCTCGTCAAGTTTGAACCAAGTATTTTGCATGTGCAAAACTTTCTTACACCCATTGTATGTGAACGGAGAGTCTATCACACCCGAACATCACCTGGTGTCTCGAAACGATGAACATTCGCAACGGTGCATACAAGGGGAGAACACTTATATCTTGAAATTTAGTGAAGGGATCATCTTATAATGCTACCGTCGTTCTAAGCAAAATAAGATGCATAAAGGATAAAAATCACATGCAATCAAAATATGTGACATGATATGGCCATCATTATCTTGTGCTTTTGATCTCCATCTCCAAAGCATCGTCATGATCTCCATCGTCACCGGCTCGACACCTTGATCTCCATCGTAGCGTCGGGGTCGTCTCGCCAACTATTGCTAATGCATAGCGATAGAGTAAAGCAATTACATGACGATTGCATTTCATACAATAATGAGACAACCATAAGGCTCCTGTCGGTTGCCGCTAAATTACAAAACATGATCACCTCATACAATAACGTATATCACATCATGTCTTGACCATATCACATCACAACATGCCCTACAAAAAAAAGTTAGACGTCCTCTACTTTGTTGTTGAAAGTTTTACGTGGCTGCTATGGGCTTCTAGCAATAACCATTCTTACCTACGGCAAAAACCACAATGGTGATTTATCAAGTTTGCTATTTTAACCTTCTTCAAGGACCGGTTGCAGTCAAATTCGATTCAACAAAAGTAGGAGAAACAGACACCCGCCAGCCACCTTCATGCAAAACTAGTTGCATGTCTGTCAGTGGAATCGGACTCATGTACGTGGACATGTAAGGTTGGTCTGGACCGCTTCGTCTTACAATACCGCCAACTCAAAATAAGACGTTGGTGGTAAGCACTATGACTATCACCGCCCACAACTCTTTGTGTTCTACTCGTGCATATCATCTACACATACACCTGGCTCGGATGCCACTGTTGGGTAACATTGCATGGAAAACAAAAAAATTCTACGCACACGCAAGATCTATCCATGGAGATGCATAGCTACGAGAGGGGGAGAGCATCTTCATACCCTTGAAGATCGCTAAGCGGAAGCGTTTATCAACGTGGTTGATGTAGTCGTACACCTTCACGATCCGTCCCGATCAAGTACCGAATGTACGGCACCTCCACGTTCAGCACATGTTAAGCTCGATGACGTCCTCGCCTTCTTGATCCAGCAAGAGGGGCGAAGTAGTAGATGAGTTCCGGCAGCGCGACGGCCTGATGACGGTGTTGGTGAAGAACAATCTTCGCAGGGCTTCGCCAAGCAGAACGGAAACTAGACGGAGGATAAACTAGAGGGGACGGGGTTGCCGGCACACGGCTTGGTGAATCTTGATGTGTCTCGGGTGCTAGCCCTGCCCCTCTATTTATATGGTGAGCCCTGGGGTCAAAACTTGGAATAAAAGGCTCCTCAAAGTCGGTTTTGCTCGCAAGGAAGAGTCCTTCTCGGACTTCCAAAACCAGACATCATAGTCCTTGGTGTCTGGCCTACACGCCATGGGCCTTGGCGTCTGGCCCAGGGCCAGACGCCTGGGTCTCTGGCGTTTGGCCCCCTAGCCTCCGCAAAACTCCTTTTGCACCGACCTAAAGCCCCATGGGCTTTACCCCTTGGCCTAACCATATCATCCTATATATCAATCTTTACCTTCAGACCATTCCGAAGCTCCTCGTCATGTCCGTGATCTCATCCGGTACTCTGAACAACATTCGGTCACCAACATACATAACTCCTATAATACTATATCGTCAACGAACGTTAAGCATGCGGACCCTACGGGTTCGAGAGCTATGTAGACATGACCGAGACACCTCTCCGGTCAATAACCAATATTGGCTCCCACATATTCTACTAAGATCTTTATCGGTCGAACCATTATGACAACATACGTAATTCCCTTTGTCTATTGGTATGTTACTTGCCCAAGATTCGATCGTCTGTATCTTCATACCTAGTTCAATCTCGTTACCAGCAAGTCTCTTTACTCATTCCGTAATACATCATCTCGTAACTAACTCATTAGTCATTTGCTTGCAAGGCTTCTTATGATGTGTATTACCAAGAGGGCCCAGAGATACCTCTCCAAAACTCGGAGTGACAAATCCCAATCTCGACCCATGCCAACTCAACAAACACCTTCGGAGATACTTGTAGAGCATATTTATAATCACCCAGTTACGTTGTGACGCTTGATAGCACACAAGGTATTCCTCCGGTATCCGGGAGTTGCATGATCTCATGGTCAAAGGAACCTGTATTTGACATTCAAGAAAGCAGTAGCAATAAACTGAACGATCATATGCTAAGCTAATGGATGGGTCTTGTCCATCACATCATTCTCCTAATGATGTGATCCTGTTATCAAATGACAACTCATGTCTATGGTTAGGAAACCTTAACCATCTTTGATCAACGAGCTAGTCTAGTAGAGGCTCACTAGGGACACGGTATTTGTTTATGTATTCACACATTTATTTAAGTTTTCGATCAATACAATTCTAGGATGAATAATAAACCTTTATCATGAATAACAACTTTAGGTCACACATTTATTTAAGTTTTCGATCAATACAATTCTAGGATGAATAATAAACCTTTATGTATTCACACATTTATTTAAGTAAAATAACAACTTTATTATTGCCTCTAGGGCATATTTCCTTCACTTCCTATGTTACCTATGCATTGACACACATCACAATTTTTAACCAACTTGTGAGCATCTTTGAAGAGAGTTGGCCAATACAATCCTAATTGAAGCACCTTGTCAATGGTTCTGTCACTAGCATGATGTCCTACATAAGTGTTGCCGTGGCAACCTTCAAGTATGGCATTCATCTTATGCTCTGGGACACAACGCCTTATTATGTCATCTGGTCTGTGCCGATAAAGAAAAGGATCATCCCAGTAATAATGCTTTAGGTCACTGAAGAACCTTTTCCTTTGATGATAATTCATATGAGGTGGCATATATTCCTACAAGAAAGTTAGCATAATCTGCAAAACAAGGTTCTATATTTTTTATCATATCCAAACTCTCACCTGGAAAGGATTCATTCATAGGAACTAGATCATACAGTATCCTTTGCATGTATGACAGGTGGTCTGCCACTGGATTATCATCTCCCTTGCGGTCTATTATCCGCAAATAAATTCTTGGAGTAGCAATATCCATCGAATCAATCGGGGCTTAGCGTCCTTCTTTGCAAGAAGGTAACATAAGGCGTGATGATCCATGTGAACTATCACTTTGGAACTAATGATATCAGATCAGAATTTATCACAAGCAAAAAAATAGCAAGAAATTCTTTCTCAGTGTTAGCTAAATGTATTTGATCTTCATCCAAGCTCCGACTTGCATAAAAGACCACATTGAGTTTTGAAAGTGCAACTAATCCCTAGGTTGTTTTGGTAATTCATAATAACATATATATCATTGATCTAATGCTTATTGAAAATATATTTCAGAAAAGATCAATGATTCGCTTGGCAAGGACATGAGGATGTGGACCCCTCAAAATGCGAAGGACATGGATTGGCAAAGATTCAAGACTCTACATTTCGGTTAAGTGATCCAAGATCACATTGAGTCCATAGGAAAGTCAATACTATGAAAAGGGGATGAGGTTTTGATCATGAGTCAATTGCCCAAGTTCTCGATGATATTGCTCCAAAAACCCTCCACCACTTTCTCCAAGTTATATATGTCCAACCCCTAAATAGCCAACTTGATCCCACCAAAAGCATTCCATCCGGACCCACCGAGTTGATCCTACACACTGCCAGAGCCAAACCCTAGAATTTCGGTCCCACCGAGATTGAGATCGATGTCACCGAGTTGTAGTGACCAAGTTTCTGTAAGCCAATTCGTTCACTTCGGAATCACCGAGTTGAACGGATCGGAACTACCAAAACAAAGTCTTGCCTAGGTTATCGCATTTCGGTCTGTCCGAGATTTCCACTTCGATGGCACCGAAAAGCCCAACGTTCATATATTTTAAACAGGTCGGTCTCACCAAGTTGAGTAAAAAGTGTGTAACAGTTGGATTTTGGGTGAAGGCTATAAATACCCCTCCACCCCCATGTACTCTCAAGAGACAGCCATCAGAATGAATCTACACTTCCACCATTCATTTTTCTGAGAGAGAACCACCTACTCATGTGTTGAGATCAAGAGATTCCAATCCAACCATTTGAACCTTGATTTCTAGCCTCCTCAAGTTGCTTTCCACTCCAATCCTTCTCCTACCCAAGCCAAATCTATGAGAGAGTGATTGAGTATTGAGGAGACTAACATTTGAAGCACAAGAGCAAGGAGTTCATCAACAACAACAACACCATCTATTACCTTTTTGTGACACCCCCGACTCAATCGGGCACTAATCATACACAATGCGCATGATCAAGATATCACAACACAACTCTAGACACAAATTCAAACATAAAGCTTTATATTACAAGACAGGACCATGAAGGCTCGAATACATAAGTCAGTGAAAGCAACAATACCTGAGTGTAGACATAAATAGACAAGTTTGCCTTAAGAAGGCTGAGCAAAACAATGACATCTAGATCAAAAAGGCACAAGCCTCCTGCCTGGGAGCTGATGACCCACAAGTGTAGGGGATCTATCATAGTCCTTTGAATAAGTAAGAGTGTCGAACCCAATGAGGAGCAGAAGGAAATGATAAGCGGTTTTCAGTAAGGTATTCTCTGCAAGCACTGAAATTATCGGTAACAGATAGTTTTGTGATAAGGTAATTTGTAACGAGTAACAAGTAATGAAAGTAAATAAGGTGCAGCAAGATGGCCCAATCCTTTTTGTAGCAAAGGACAAGCCTGGACAAACTCTTATATAAAGGAAAACTCTCCCAAGGACACATGGGGACTAGCGTCAAGCTAGTTTTCATCATGCTCATATGATTCGTGTTCGTTACTTTGATAATTTGGTATGTGGGTGGACCGGTGCTTGGGTGCTGCCCTTTCTTGGACAAGCATCCCACTTATGATTAACCCCTATTGCAAGCATCCACAACTACAAAAGAAGTATTAAGGTAAACCTAACCATAGCATGAAATATATGGGTCCAAATCAGTCCCTTACGAAGCAACTCATAAACTAGGGTTTAAGCTTCTGTCACTCTAGCAACCCATCATCTACTTATTACTTCCCAATGCCTTCCTCTAGGCCCAAACAATGGTGAAGTGTCATGTAGTCAACGTTCACATAACACCACTAGAGGAAAGACAACATACATCTCATCAAAATATTGAAAGAATACCAAATTCACATGACTACTTGTAGCAAGACTTCTCCCATGTCCTCAGGAACAAACGTAACTACTCACAAATCATATTCATGTTCATAATCAGAGGGGTATTAATATGCATAAAGGATCTGAACATATGATCTTCCACCAAATAAACCAACTAGCATCAACTACAAGGAGTAATCAACACTACTAGCAACCCACAGGTACCAATCTGAGGTTTTGATACAAAGATTGGATACAAGAGATGAACTAGGGTTTTAGAGGAGATGGTGTTGGTGAAGATGTTGATGGAGATGGAGATTGACCCCCTCACAATGAGAGGATCGTTGGTGATGACGATGGCGATGATTTCCCCCTCCCGGAGGGAAGTTTCCCCGGCAGAACAGCTCCGCCGGAGCCCTAGATTGGTTCTGCCAAGGTTCCGCCTCGTGGCGGCGGTGTTTCGTCCCGAAAGCTTGCTTACGATTTTTTTTTAGGGTAAAAGACTTCATATAGCAGAAGATGGTCACCGGAGGCCTGCCAGGGGGCCCACGAGGCAGGGGCGCGCCCAGGGGGGTAGGGCGCGCCCCCCGCCCTCCTGGCCAGGGTGTGGGCCCCTCTGGTTAATTCTTTCTCCAGTATTTTTTATTAATTCCAAAAACTGCCTCCGTGAAGTTTCAGGACTTTTGGAGCTGTGCAGAATAGGTCTCTAATATTTGCTCCTTTTCCAGCCCAGAATCCCAGTTGCCGGCATTCTCCCTCTTCATATAAACCTTGTAAAATAAGAGAGAATAGGCATAAGTATTGTGACATAACATGTAATAACAGCCCATAATGCAATAAATATCAATATAAAAGCATGATGCAAAATGGACGTATCAACTCCCCCAAGCTTAGACCTCGCTTGTCCTCAAGCGGAAGCCGATAACGATAAATATGTCCATGTGTTTAGAGATAGAGGTGTCGATAAAATAAAATACGGACATGAGGGCAATGATCATTCTTATAACAGCTACATATATATATTTTTTGTCATATGATTTCTTATGCTCAAGTAACAATCTATTCACAATGTCAAGTATGAATCAGAAACTTCATTGAGAACTAACAAGTTATAATCTCGGTCATTGAAGCAATTGCAATTTACCATAACATCGGAAAGAGTCAATATAAGAGCTTTTCAGCAAGTCCACATACTCAACTATCATTTAGTCTTTCATAATTGCTAACACTCACGCAATACTTATGGGTATGGAGTTTTAATCGGACACAGAGAAAGATAGGGGCTTATAGTGTTGCCTCCCAACCTTTTACCTCAAGGGTAATGTCAACAATAATAGCTCATGATAACTTATATCCAATTGGATATATATATATATATATATATATATATATATATATATATATATATATATATCAGGATCTTTCCAACACAATGTGCTTGCCAAAGGATAAAATGCAAAAAGGAAAGGTGAAGATCACCATGACTCTTGCATAAGGTATAAGACAAGAATAAAAGATAGGCCCTTCGCAGAGGGAAGCAGAGGTTGTCATGTGCTTTTATGGTTGGATGCACGAAATCTTAATGCAAAAGAACACCACTTTATATTGCCACTTGTGATATGGACCTTTATTATGCAGTCCGTCGCTTTTATTTCTTCCACATCACAAGATCGTATAAAGCTTATTTTTCTCCACATTAATAAATCATAAATATTTAGAGAGCAATTTTTATTGCATGCAACAATGACAACTTACTTGAAGGATCTTAGGCAATACATAGGTAGATATAGTGGACTCTCATGGCAAAACTGGGTTTAAGGATATTTGGAAGCACAAGTAGTATCTCTACTTGGTGCAAAGAATTTGGCTAGCATGAGGGAGAAAGGCAAGCTCAACATGTTGGATGATCCATGACAATATACTTATTTCGGATATAAGAAAACATAACCCATTACGTTGTCTTCCTTGTCCAACATCAACTCTTTAGCATGTCATATTTTAATGAGTGCTCACAATCATAAAAGATGTCCAAGACAGTATATTTATATGTGAAAACCTCTCTTTCTTTATTACTTCCTATTAATTGCAACGATGACCAAAACTATGTTTGTCAACTCTCAACAACTTTTATTCATCATACTCTTTATATGTGAAGTCATTACTCTCCATAAGATCAACATGATCTCTTTTATTTCTTTTTATTCTTTCTAGATCTATTGACAGTCTTTTGCAAAATTAATTTGAGCTCTCTATTACTAATTCTACTTGACCACTAGACTGCGGGTGATATGGAGATGCAATTCTATGATTAACATCATACTTAGCAAGCATTTTACGAAAAGCACCATGAATAAAATGTGAACCACCATCAGTCATTAAATATCTAGGGACTCCAAACCTCGGAAAAATAACTTCTTTAAGCATCTTAATAGAGGTGTGCTGACCCACAAGTATAGGGGATCTATCGTAGTCCTTTCGATAAGTAAGAGTGTCGAACCCAACGAGGAGCAGAAGGAAATGATAAGCGGTTTTCAGCAAGGTATTCTCTGCAAGCACTCAAATTATAGATAACAAATAGTTTTGTGATAAGATAATTTGTAACGGGTAACAAGTAATGAAAGTAAATAAGGTGCAGCAAGGTGGCCCAATCCCTTTTGTAGCAAAGGACAAGCCTGGACAAACTCTTATATAGAGAAAAGCGCTCCCGAGGACACATGGGAATTATCGTCAAGCTAGTTTTCATCACGTTCATATGATTCGCGTTCGGTACTTTGATAATTTGATATGTGGGTGGACCGGTGCTTGGGTGTTGTCCTTACTTGGACAAGCATCCCACTTATGATTAACTCCTATTGCAAGCATCCGCAACTACAAGGGGGAATCTAAGAAATCACCCTCGATGAATTCCTACTCAATGTAACCATCATGGTGACCTTGGAGGAATCACCCTCGAAGGGTTCACACTTGGGGTGTCGCACGACAGAGTCATTATCGGGAGTGGTAAATGAGGAATCACCCTCAATAATCCATGACCGATTAGCTACACTACAGAGATATCATCAGGAGTGCATTACGAGGTATCACCCTTGGCACTCAATAGTAACTTTGCAGAGTCGTACAACTAAAGGGGTGCCGGTGTTGTGTTCAGTCTCTGCACGTCGATCACATTGATTGAGTCATCCGGAAGCAAAGCATGGTAATACGGACAAGGGTGCGGGGCCACTGATGGATCACTAATCAACATATACTAAGCATATAGGATAACAGGTAAAGTAACAACAACAACAACAGGTTACAAAAACATGCTATGCATCAGAATAGGAGGTATCGAACAACAGTAGGCGATGTAGGAGTGATCAAGGGGGTTTTGCTTGCCTGGAAGCTCTACTGAAAGGGGCTGGTCGTCTGGAGCGTAGTCATACTCGGGAGCAGCATCGGTCTCAGGGTCTACCAGAGAGAAGAGGGGGAAGAAACGGTAAATATAAAGCACAAAGATGCAGCATGATGCATGACATGGTAGTAAGAAATGCTAAGGGTTACCTAATGCAGTGCTACGCGTTACAGACGGGGCGGGAAAATATTTGGGATTATTTTCCCGGCTTTAGGCAGTTATCACACAAACAAACCGAAGGGGAGGGTTCCATGTTTGTAGTGTTAGAGGCATGGGACAGGTATGTGGAGGTCATAAGTGGATTTGTCATATTTTTCTGATCATTTTTCATATATAAATTGTTTTCATCCGAGTTATAGATTATTTTATATGAATTTTCAAATATTTAAACAATTTCTGGAATTTACTGGATTTATTTTAATTTGAAAAACATTGGCTGAAATGCTAAGTGCACCCAAAATAGTACCCAGGTGTACAACACAGAGGCTGACAGTAGACCCAGTTGACTGGGTCAACTACCTAGTCAGCAGAGGCTAGCTGGTGGGGCAAGCTGGTTACGGGTCAACCTTATCCAGTTAAATGGTGGGCTGGACCCACCTGTCATACTCAGCAGGGTTTAACCAGGGTCACTTTGGCTGGTGGGGTTCAAGGCTCTTTGCAGAAATATAGTTTTGCCCTATTACTTTAGTAGTGGTCTACTCTAATAGCTAGACATACCGCATCACACGGTAGCATGGGCAAATCGTATCACGCAATCACCCATAAATGTAATTTGAGTATGTGGGCTCCTGTCTCGCACGGTAACCCCAACCTTCCTAGACAATGCTACTGGTATCACGCCAGCAATCTGAGTTGGTCCATGGTCCCCACCACTTCAACCAGTTATTTTTAAATGGAAGAGGTCATGAAATCAAGCTGACAGTTCTCGGAAGAGTTGCTCAAGTTGTCCATAACCGGCGACATGGCTAATCATGATTAGTTTTATACACTCTACAGAGGTTTGTGTACTTCACCCCTGATTCCCGATCACACCCTTGTACCACTAAACTTCATTTGTGAAGTGGCTAGGTAGATCAAGACGAGACTTTTGGGAAGTAGTAGCTGTCTCAGAAATGGTAGATCCAGTACAACCTACACACCTACATCTATTTGTCTACCCAGGAGGGTTCCCACACCTACTTGGTTCCGACAGAGCCCATATTATATCACGGTTACACACGGAAGCCACTCAACTTCAAACTCGTACAATCCCTTTGAGCCTGGGCGATCGCCCACAAAAATTGTCAACCACCAAGCAATACCAAAGCACTGCCCAAATGATTCATTAATCAAGTTATAACTAAGTGGTCAACCCTAAGGTTGTATGGTGCAATAATAATTGATGTTTCCTAATCCACATTATAGCAGCTAAGCAACTACTCGATGGTTACAAGGTCAGGGTAAGTTCGGACCTAAGTTCTTAACTGTTGGGTTGTACAAAATTTAGCATCCTACACACACCTAACATGGTAAAACTACAATGCAAATAAAATACTGGGTAACATGATCAAAGTGGAACTTGCCTGGTATTGACGATTCTTCAAACTCACAGTCTTGATCATGTTACTCTTTACTCTCTGTACAATCTAACGTAAGTAAAGAGCAATCATAAACAACCATACAATGCAATCAAACATACAACAAGTGTTTTGCATGGTGTCGGTGTCATCGTGCTGCAAGATCAGGTGCCAGGGTTAACTCGTAAGGGTTTGGGAAAACAACATAGTGGTTGTTAATTGGAATACATGTGACATAAGGTTTCACATGCAAGTTTCAGTAAGGGTTCATCACATAAGAAGTATGTGATGTCAAGTTGTGGTTGTCAGATCCAATCGAAAGGAATCATAACAACAGAGTCATGGTCTATGAATCTTGGATAGACAAGTTCATGTTCAAGTTTGAATGACAATTCAAACTTGTTAAACTTTCATGATCCTAAATACACTAAGGTCTGAAAATGATAACTTGTTCTGGCTTCCAATTCAATTTGGATTTCAATTACGTTCATCTTATTTGAATTCAAATTGAATTGAGTTCATAATTTGATTTGGTTCTACTAAGTTAAATTGAATTATGAATTATTTGGATAAGTTGGTCAAGAATTCATTTGCAAATTATTTCTTTTAATTTAGATCAATTAAATGACTTTTAGGTATCACTTGGGTTTAGCTAAATTCAAATTATGGTTGAACTTTTCCTAAAGTCAAATACAAATCCAATGTAACCACTAAAGTTTATTTATTCTAAATTAAATCTAAAGTCAAATATACATCCAACAATATGACTAAGCTCATTTCTTAATTTGAACTAAAGTCGAATACAATCCCAAAATGATTTACTATGTGCAATAGTTTTCAAGTTGTATTGAGTTTGAACTAAATTTAATTTGAGTTCATTTTTCCCTAAAGTAAATTATTAACTCCAGATATAACTAATGAGTTTAATTCAATTCACTAAACTATATCGCATTAGTTTTACTTAAATTAAACCTAGGGTTTCAGAGTTATAATAAAACTATGTTAAATTTAATTCAAACTTTATTTTAATTTCCTAAAGTCAAATAATAATCCAAGAATATCTACTAAAGTTCATTTTAGGGTTCTGAACTCATTTGTGTCACAATTATTCTAATAAACATTTTACTACCCAATTAAACTAGAATTTGATTTAAATATTATTTGAATTATAGCTACTATTCAACTGTGTGCAAATTCAAATTTTAAATTATTTTAAAATTAGACTACAATAGCTAAGATGAACTACATGTTACTAGCTTCAATTTGCAAAAAGAATCACTTTAATTAGATTGCTAAATTGCAAGTTATGCCCATTTTAAGTTTGAACCCATTCTGTTTGAAATCAAATTTTCAGGGTGATAGTACATTTCATAAGGATCATTTTGCAAAAATAATCACTCAATTTCACTTATAGATAATTAGTTATGAGTGTTCAAGTTTAGGGGGTTTTCTGTAAAATTTCCATTTCAATTTAATTAACGGATTTTCTTCTAGATAATGTTTCAGATAAGGTTGTGACGTGGCGTGTTCTGATCCTGTACCGATTCGCTTAAGTGGGTGCGTGTGGTGCATTTGATGTAGATGGACGACTAAGATTAGAAGCTCACCGTGGGGCGGTGCTAGGTCACCGAAGATCTGCCGGATCTTTGTCGAAAAACGCGAAGACGGCGGCGCTGGCCTCGGCGGTGGTCGGGGACGGTGATGCGAGGGTCTTGGGCTGCACGAGTGGCACGGCTGGACGCGGTTCGGTGTCGCGGGTCCTCTCGTGGTCATTGCCAGCCTCAGGGATGACTGCAGCGATGTCAGGGCCTCGCCGGAGTTTGTGCGAGCGGCGGAGGTCTCGGGTGAGGCCGTTGTGCTCGAAACCGTGCACTTTGGCTCATGGGTTATCAAGATTCAGACGACCACGGGGAACACGATGGATAAGTCGAGAGGGTCATGTGCGTGCTCATCTCACACGGAGTCAATGGCGCGGCGGCGGAGGGGCTCGGGTTCCAGTGAAGTGGGGGTTGCAATGGACTTCGAGCACGACGAGGTTGTCTGGGTGATGCACCATGGAGCAGCGGATCTAATGGTGGCAGCGATGGTCGCCGGAATTTTGCCGAAGTAAAACTAGGTCAGCGGTGGACACGAGGGTCGACGGTGAGGTAGCCTGAGGGGAAGGAGGGTTGCGGGTTGGGACAAAACGAAGAGGGCGACGGGGTGGATTTATAGGACATGGCGGCTGGGGCTGGCATGCACGATGGACATGCGTGATGTAAGATCGTCAGTGCGGGCGTGTGGGCGCGCACGAGGTAGGGAGCGACTGCGGGAGGTGGGGATGACGCGTGGGGCTGGGGCGTCAGCGAGAGAGAGGGGGTAGGGAGGGAGGGGTGCGGTGCGCTGGTCTGGCTGAGCTGGCTACTTGGGCTTCGACTTGGCTGGCTGGCTCGGCTGGGCCTTTTTCTGTAAATTCAAATGGACTTTGAATTTGAATTCTCTTCCAACAGTGAACCTTTCCTAAATTCCAAATGGAATATTTATAAACATGTCAACTTTTTGTCGCGGTATTTTGGACATGTTTATTTTTATGCACTTATATTTTCTTTTGAATTTGAATTTGATTTCAAAACCAAATATGTTTCAAATTCATTTTAGAAAAATGGCAAAGGGTCTAGGTCATTATTTGGACTTGTGGAATTCATCTTCCTGCCAAAATAAGTGCAAAACCTTCTTAAATAATTTCCCTTTGGGTTTGAATTGATTTCAAAATGAATCCAACTCAAATATTTTCTTAGGAGAAATAAATTATCTTGGATATTCTTGGGACTTATTAAGAATACTTTTGCCCAACAATATTTCAATTGGCTTGGGTTCCTACCAGGCTATCTAGGTTTCACTGGTTGCATTGGGCTTTCACGCTTCCTAGGCAAACTATCAATCAATCAATATATTCAAGGTCAACCACAAGCTATCCTAGGAAAAAAATTAGCTAAAGTCAAACAAGTAAAGATTTTCCTAAGAAAACTTTAATTCCCTATGATTTTTTTACAGCGTTAAACTGTGTTTGACTTTTCCTAATCGAATGTAATCTTGCCATTTGACATTTTCATTCTTGTCTACAACATGGATTACACAGCCTTGCGCGGAGAAAGAAAATGTAATATCTAAATAATTGGACAAGGCCTATTTCTATGAGCTGAACTAAGAGCATCTTCAACGGTGACCCACAAACCGCTCGCATACATATGGACCGCGTTGTTCGGACCATGAAAGCCATCCAACGTGGACATGTATCGGTCTGCTGGGCTGTCCGGACGCGTTTTCTCTCGTAAACTGGAGATAAACGTAGGGGCTTTGCGGAAATCTAGATCGCTACCACGCCCACTTCTACCGCCCTGACCCACCCAACCCCCCCCCCCCCCCCCCCCCCGCCCCGCACCCGCTTTTCTTGCTATGCACCTGCCGCTTACCACACCGCATTAATGCCGGCCCAGAGCACACAATGGCCAAAATTGGTACCGCGGTGTGGCCGGATGGAGGGAGAGTGGCGCTGACCGACCTGACCTCTCAGGAGCCGCCAATTCAATGCGGATGCAGCTTCTCGAGGAACCAACTCTGGCCGTTGCGCTACATTGAAGCGGTTGACCGGCCCCTTCGCATTGCCTGGTCGCGGCTATATAAGTTGCACTCTGGCGCCTTCCAGATCGCAATCTAGCCTCCTCGTCCTCCTTCCCTCTCCCCGCCCATCTTCATCCACACCTCCGACGATGGGCAAGTCATGGGCGCGGCGCTGGCAGGCAGAGGTTCCAGGGCGGGGTTGGGTGGATCGTGGCGACGCCGCCCTCGAACTCCGGGGTCATCATCCTCATCGGCGGGCGGCTCCTCGACGAAGGCGGGGACCATCATCTCCTCCGGCGACGAGGAGGACCAGCCGCCTCGACAGCAACAGTCCGCGCCCGCGGTGGCTGGCCAGGTGTATGTCGCCACCGACACGGAGTACGAGGAGCAGATGGCGTTGATGCTCCATCGCTCCATGCTCCACCTCAACAGTCCGGCTTCGCCCCTGGGGACGCTCCTCCCCGTGAAGCTAGAGCTGGCATCCCCTCGGCGTTCTCCGCCGCGCAACTGCGATGTTTAAATCGGACGCCGCGTGAAGGAAGAGCGGCTCTCGCCGTCGGCCCAGCGCATCAAGGAGGAGCGGCTCTCTCCGTCGCCCCGGCGCTCAAGGAGGAGCGGCTCTCGCCGCCGCCCGGCGCTTCATCAAGGAGGAGCGCTGCTCGCCGTCGCCCCGACGCATCGTCAAGGAGGAGCACCGCCTGCCGCCGCCTCGACACGTGAAGGAGGAGCGGCGAGAGCCTGGCGCTTCGTCAAGGAGGAGCACCGCTCGCAGCTGCCCCAATGCGTCGTCAAGGAGGAGCGCCACGCGCCGCCGCCGCTGCCCAATGCGATTGCGGCGAAGGCGCGCGGTCGTATTCTCCACTACCTCGGCAACGGCGGGGCCAAGGGTAGTTGTTCGTCATCCCGGAACGCCATGACAGTTTAGAACCTGATGCGCACAATTATGAGAGACTCCACTGAGATCTCTCGAAATATGATAAACTTGTGCATGTATATTTTTGGATGCTTGGAGATAATCTGCAATGTATTTCCTGTCTGCCAGCTTGTATTCTTTGATGATATGCTTCTAAGGGTCGCTGCTCTGGCTAGGAATGATAGTTTTGCCCATGGGTATGGATACCCGCGGGTACCCTACCCGAAAACAATGGGCATGGGCAAGACATGGAACGATTTTGTACCCACGGGTAATGGGAATACATACCCGCAAAGTATATGGGTAGGGTATGGGTATAAAATTTTATCCATGGGTAACCCAATGGATATCAAGAAAAAAATTAATTAATGAAAATAGCTGCTATGACATGTGGGGGACAACATCCAACTCCCATGGCCCACCCTAAATCTTGTATTCCTTAAACCGGCCATATCTCATAGGCTCGTAATCGCCTGCGCACCACTCCTCCTACGTCCTATATAACTCCTCGAAAAGATGAAATATCGATTCTTCACTACCGGACTCCTGTGTCCAACTATCGATCCAGCGACCCCCCCCCCCCCCATTCCCACCACCGCCTCCCACTATGCTGGGCTTCCACGAACCGTTGATCATACTCCCTAGATGCCTCCAAGAGACCACCCACTGGAGAAGCCCGCGCTAGTGGTGCTCGTCCATCATCACTTGAATTTTAAACTTTTTATCTATCATTTAATTTTTTAATGTTATATATTGTACCCATTGGGTATAGGATACCCGATGGGTATGGGCATAGGTATCAATTTACGCCCATAGGTATTGAAGTGGATGGGTATAGAAATTTTCTGTGGGTTTGGGTTTGGGCAGAAGGAGGTTGTACCCGCCCATACCCTACTCATTGCCATCCCTAGCTCTGGCTAGTGATAAATTGTCTACCAGCAATGATCACTAAACACCTTCAAATCACTCGGGTCACATTCTTAACAGACAATTCATTCTTGTTAAATGGTGCTTGCATTGCATTTGCATAGCTGCACTTATGTTTAAGCACGCGCCGTAAGGAGCAAAACACAGTCGCAGAGAGGATGATGATGACGCCCAAGTCCCAAAACATGTGCAACAACGTGGGGAAGACAGAGTAGGGCGGGAGTGGAGGTGAGCTAGGTAGGGGGCAAAAAGCTCAAGCTGCATCAATCCGTCCGTGAGTGCTGGAAGCAATTTACTACTGTAAGCAGGAGGTGTGTGCAGGCGGCGAAATGATACCCCGGGTCAGCTTTTTGATCCTGGCAAGCAAACAAAACCGAAAGCTGAAAGCCAGCCCAGCAGGGAAGGGAAGGGACGACAAGATGTGAGCTACCTGACTCATCAGACCAGGCTACAAAAAAAGAAGATAGGGCTCCCTCCCTCCCTCTGCTTATCCCTACACGCCATAGCTACCCTGTCGCTGATCGGCGAAAAACACTGTTGTTACCATGTTACTGTTACTGGAACCCAGTGATTTCATTTCATGTCGAACAAAAGAAGCAGCAACGAACGCTGTACACACACCACCATGCCTCCTCGCTGATCCCTTGGAAATACTGACGAGGAGGGGGACATGAGAAAAGCGGAGGCAGGATGTGGAGGAGACGGGGGAGGGGCATTGATTGCCGCTCCATCCAACCCCATCAACCGCCCCTGACATCACGCGCGGGTGGCAGATCGATCAGGCGCGGCGCGGGCATGCAGCTTACGTGCGAGATAAGCTTCGCATGACCGCCCTGGCACACAAGGGAAGGGAAGCCAAGAGATCCACCAAAATCCATTCCAGTACCGGCACCATCACCAGCAGAAAAAATTATGCCCGACACCTACCAAAATCCACGTACGCACTACTCCTACACACATAGTGCGTGGTAAGTACTACTACCAGCCGAGCCGCGAGATCTGTACGTAACCACTCGCATCACGGATATCCTCTTCTCTTTATTACGCCCGGCTGCCGATCGAGTGACCCGGTCTCGTTATCCCCACTGTAGCGTACTGGATGGACGGATGGATTGATTGCAGGTGCGACCGAGCGCCGTGTGACGGGCTTGAATGAGCGCCCGTATTCATTGCGGCTCAGCTGCAACAGCAAATGGTTCGAGCCCTAAACTTTCTGTTTATGGCGAAGCCGCTCATCAGCGGTAACGCGTGATCGAGCAGCTCTTGGCCTCGCAGTGATGGTGTTTACTGTTTAGACTGCCCGCGCTCCATCCATGGGCGGAGCAAGTGGGGTTTGTCCTCCCGCCCTGCTTAGATTCCGGTCGAACCAACACGGATCGAATTAATACAGTGCGCGACAGCCAATATGGTGCATACATACCGTTGGACACTCAAGAATTGAAACACCCTCGCAGTAAGTACAAGAGGGTCCCTTTTTTTTCTTTGGAAACTGATTAAACCGACACTTGAGTTTTGGCCGCGGACTTGGTTTTCTAGTGGGACCCTCTTGTATGGCAAACGTGAACCGGTAAGGGCATTTCTAAGGAACACTCAAATCGCCCGCAAACATTCGGGCCGAGTTGTCCGCACGCTGCAAGCCATCCAACATTGTCCCGTATTTACCTGCGGCCAGACGGATGTTTCTTTTCCCGCAAGCCGGAAGCAAACTGGAAGAGCTTTGCGGGAGTCCGGACACCCGCCACATAGGGCTCAGACATCCCTGGCCCACCCAAAACCGAGGCAGAGCCCCCGCAACTGCAACGGTCGCCTTATTTCCGCGGCAAAACCACACTTTCTCTACCCTCTCCACTGCCATCTTGTCGCTCTCAACCCCAAATCTTGTCTTTTTGCTGCTGCCGCATGGACCCATACAAAAAGCTGCCGGAGATGGCGGAGGTGGAGGATCCGGAGAAAATGGTCACCCGGAAGATCAACTCGGCAACACGACACGGGGTATAACAACATGAACAGATGTGCATCTGTTGGAGATGTCTCGAACGGCAACCCGCAAAAAAGCTCCCACTTCTGTCCGCGGACAGGGGGGAACCAGTCCGCGAACACGGATGCGGAAGGCAGCCATCCAACCGTAGCCGCATACATCCGGCCTTCCAGATTTTTCCCCCCAGTCCACACGATCAGGCAGCCGCATGCAAAGGGCACAGAAGTTCAAATAGCCACATGCAAAGGGCAAAGAAGTTCAAATAGCCACATGCAGCACTAGTTTAGATTTAAAAAAGTTCAAATATTTTACATCCCAACATTGTTGTCCCCTTTCACCGTCGATCCTCCTTGAGCTACTCGTGAGTTGGTCGATGCTGAATTAGTTGATGCATTTGAATAAACTCGTCAAATGTTGTCGGATTCTGGTCCGGGAGTTGGATAGGATCACCCATGTTCTCAAATTCCAGAGCTGCGACAGCATCGTCACCCTCATCCTCGACGATCATGTTGTGCATGATCATACAACATGTCGTGACCTCCCACAAGGTCTCTGGATCTCATTGTTTTGCAGGTCCACGAACAACTGCAAAACGGGCCTGAAGAACTCCAAATGCCCTCTCAACATCCTTTCTGGCTGCTTCTTATCTTTGGGCAAAGTGAGCCTTTTTCTGGCCAATTGGGTTTGAGATGGTGCTCACAAAGGTAGCCCATGGAGGATACATACCGTCAACCAGATAGTAGCCCATGTTGTACTCATGTCCATTGACAGTATAGTGGCAAGGAGGATCTTTTCCTTCAGTCAGCCTCGTAAACAACGGTGATTGTTGCAGCACATTGATGTCATTGTGAGACCCGGGCATGCCAAACAAAGTGTGCCAAATCCAAAGATCCTGTGATGCAACTGCTTCAAGAATGATGGTGGGATTCTTAACATGACCCTGATATTGCCCTTGTAAAGCCTTCGGGAAGTTCTTCCATTTTCAATCCATGCAGTCAAGAGATCCAAGCAAACCTGGCCACCCTCTTGTTTCTGAGATTGCTAGGATCCTCTCTGTGTCTGCCACAGTTGGTTCTCCCAGGTACTGAGGTCTAAACACCTCAACCACGGTAGTTACAAACCTGACCATGGCATCTCCGCATGTGCTCTGAGACATCGGTAGGTACTCGTCCCACGAATCAGCGACCGTGCCACATGCAAGCATCCGGAGTGCGGTCGTGCACTTCTGGTAACCATAGAAGCCAATCGTTCCCACGACGTCCTTCTTCGGGATAAAGTAGTCATCGTAGGACCGGACACCATGGTACAAACGATCGAAGACGGTCTTGCGCATCCAAAAACGCCGGCGAAAATAGTCAGCGAAGAGAGCATCAGAGGAAAAGTAGTCGGCCATTAGTGTCAATTGCCAACGTGCCCTATTGCGGCTGAGCACGCGATGACCCTTGATTGAGCCCTTGAAATTGAGAACATGCTCCTCCGCACGCTCTACGCCTTCAAGGACCGCCTGCATCATTGCCGTCTCATCGGAGTACTCCTCGTCCGACGAGCCAACGGAGGACTCAACATACTGCTCGTATATGTACACCAAATCAGAATCCATTGCTACAAACAAGAAGGGACAGTTGTTTTTAGCTCCGGCGATTCATCGAACAGTTGTCGGGCATGGTAGAGGATGGTACCTGGCGGGGCGGTTGGAGGACGGGAGGTTGAACGGAGACGGGAGAGAAGCAGCGAGGAGCCCTGTTGGATGGCCGGAGGTGACGGAGATGCAGATTTCTGACAGGGGTGTGGCGTGGTGGCCGGGTGGTGGAGCGGCGGTGACGGTAAGAGAGAAAGAAGGAAGGAGAGAAAATGGGGAGGATGGAGTCACGGGGTCCGGGAAGGGTTTTTGGTGGACCTGGGGTGTTGTATTCGTACGTTTCGCGTGTCCGGATTCCCGCAAACCTCCCCCACTTTTGTCTCCATTTTGCGGGAGAAATCGCGTCCGGACTGCCTCACAGTCTGATACAGGGCCGCGTTGAATGGCTTCCGCGGTCCGGACAGTGCGGTCTGGACGGTTGCGGCAGGTTTACGGGGCCGCCTTGGAGATGCCCCAACAAGACAAAAGGTGCAATTTTCAATTTTCTTGAAGTTTAGGCTGATTTTAGCACAAGTTAAGTGGTAAGCAATACAATCTACACAAACATATCTAGAGTATGAGCAGCGGATAGTAAATGACATGCAAGTGCAAGAAAGTAAAGGGGTGGAGTTTAGAAGATCAAACGCAATGAAGACACGATGATTTTTCTCGTGTTTCCGATAGGTGGTGTTATCGCACATCCACGTTGATGAAGACTTTAACCCACCAAGGTTAATGGTTATGCGAGTCCACGGAGGGCTCCACCCACAAATGGTCCATGAAGTACCAACCTTGTCTATGCCATCATGGTTTACGCCCATGAAGGGCTAGCCTCACTCAGGGTAGATCTTCATGAAGTAGGAAATCTCCTCACCTTACAAACTCATTGGTTCAACTCCACATCTTGGAGGCTCCCAAGTGACACCTAACCAATCTAGAAAACACCACTCTCCAAAAGGTAACAGATGTTGTTGTTGCTGATGAACTCCTTGCTATTGTGCTTCAAAAGATAGTCTCCTCAACACTCAATCATTCTCTCACAAATTTGGAAATGTGGTAGGAGAAGGATTGGAGTGGGAATCAACTTTGGGAGGCTAGAAATCAAGAATCAAAGGTTGGAGTGGAACCCCGTCGGTTTAAACACAAGTGTAGACACTTCTCTATCAGAAAATGGATGTGGGAAGTGATAGTTTCGTCCGGGTTGCTCTCTCTGAGAGCTAGTGGAATGGATGGGGGTATATATAGGAAGCACCAAAATCCTAACCGTTACACACCTTTGTACACTAGTCGATGGGACCGGGTGGAAACACTTAGTGAGACCGACTAGTACAAATGGTTTGAACTTTAGGCTTTTCGGTGAGACCGGATGGAACAGCTTGGTTAGACTGAATGGTGATGACCTAATCACTTTCCACACTTCGGTGAGACTGATTGAAACCACTCGGAAATTCTGAGATGAAATCGATAGGTTACATAAGGTTGGCAAGTGCTCTTCGATGAGACCGAAGGGTCATTTCGATGGAACAAGTTGCTAGGGTTTAGGTAGTGGCTATGTCAAGTGTTTCTTGGTGGGTCCGGTTAGATGTGTTCGGTGGGACCGATATAGACTTTAGAGTTTTGGACTGTAAGTGCATCTAGTGCCACCCTTAGTTGGTTTTGGAGTATTGACGACAAACTTGGTTGAGGGACTATTGTGTTTGTGAGAATTGCAGGCTAACGCAGGCAGTAGTCCCTCATTGATTCGGTTTACCTACCAAAGATGACCCCTAAAAATGTATGAAGACATTGAAGACAATGGTGGTTCGTGAAGACATTCACGATGAAGATAATGACACGTGAAGACATTCACTTGAAGACTATGGAATGTGAAGACATGGTTGTTTTGTAGTTTCCTTTTCTTCTTTATTGAGTCATAGGAATCACCGTACTATTAAGTGGGGTCCATGTGAACAAAGTCAGATGACTGATGTGATGCTCAACCAAAATCCTATGTCTTCGAGCGAAGACAATGAGAGTAAATCTTATCCAGAGTTGGATGAGTCAGCTTTGCTTGTAGCCCAAGCCAAGCTACCGCGTGTGTTTGAAATCTGACCGTCGGACACGTGTCGGTTCCTTAGTGACACAGGGTCATTTCGGACATATCATGTCTGGTTGCCTCCAGGCTATAAATAGCCCACCCCCTACACCATAAATTGGTGGCTGCTCAGAGTTAGTGCACGGCTTTTGTCGTTTGAGAGCAACCCACCTCCGAAGCCTTTGAGAGAGAGATCCTTGGGAGGACAAAGCCCAAGGTCAACGAAGGCGTCTCAACTCAGAGAGACTCAAGAATTGATGTTCTTCGCAATCTCTTCAACCGCTTAAAGAGGAATGACAATGAAAATGTCCAGCTCACTTTCGATCGCCTCATTGATATCACAAATGAGCTTCGCGCTTTTCGCGCCACTGAAATCACCAAGCATGAAATCGTCAAGAAGCTTCTGAGATAACTTGACAACTCATTTGACACCTTGGCCCTGATGATACAAGAACGTCCTGACTTCAGAGATCTTGATCCGTCTGACATACTTGAGAGGCTCAACACACATGAGTGCCAGTTATCTGAGAAGAGAGACATCTATGGCCCCAACTATGGCCGAACCCGTGCTTTGAAGGCAAAGGTCGTTTCCTCATCTGAAGAAGAATCTGACTGCAGTTCTGAGGATCCTGAAGACATTGGAAAGGAGCTAGCAATGCTCGTGAAGAAGTTCCAGAAGTTCTCCAAAAAGAATCGTTTCGGAAAGTCTTCAAGATCCAACTCAAGAAATGATGAGGCTTCCTCTCGTGACCACAAGAAGAGAACATGCCACAAATGCAAGAAGCCAGGCCACTACATCTCTGAGTGTCCTCAATGGGACAAGGAATCTAAGAAGAAGAAGAAGAAGAAGAAGAGCAAGGAATATGATTATGATGACAAGAAGAAGAAGAAATCCTCAAAGTCTTCATCAAAGTCTTCGTCTCACAAGAAGAGCTCATCCGGCAAGGCTCGTGTGTTCGTTGGCAAGGAGATGGATTCAGAGGAGGAGTTTGCTTCTGAGGACGCGGAGGTGAAGTCTGAGGAGGAGTCTGATTCAGGCGTGGCAAGCCTGGCTCTAGTGTGGGCGTTCGTCGCCAAGTCTATCTTCAACACTGAAGACAATGGTGACGTCGCCAACACTGAAGCCGATGATGAGGACGACTCTGCTCTGACCTACTGCTTCATGGCATGAGGTGCCAAGGGTACGGCTCCGAAGGCTACTGAGTGGATTATGGACAATGGATGCACTAACCACATGACTGGTGGTCGAAGTCTTCTTATGGATTCAACCCTATGTCCGTCTGACAAGAGTCACATCACATTTGCTGACACTGGTAAAAGCAAGGTATTGGGCCTAGGTAGAGTTGCAATCTCAAAGGATCAGCACATGGATAAAGTGATGCTTGTTGAATCCCTTGGTTTCAACTTAATGTTTGTCTCAATGCTTTGTGATCTAAACATGATTGTGATATTTGGAAAATATCGTTGCCTTGTGCTTATGGAATCTGACAAATCTCTAGCCTTCGAACGGTATCGAAGAGACGATCTGTATATGGTAGATTTCTCCGCAGGACCACAGCTTGTCGTATGTCTTCTAGAAAAAGCTTCAGAGTGCTGGCTCTGATATTGGAGGCTAGGACATGCGGGCATGAGGAACTCACACACTCTCGTGAAGAAGAAGCATATCATTGGCATCGAGGGCGTCAAGTTCAAGAAGGATCATCTATGTGGTGCTTGTGAAGCCGGGAAGATGACAAGGGCCAAGCATCCCTCGAAGACAATCATGACTACATCAAGCCCCTTCGAGCTATTTCACATAGACTTATTTGGCCCTACTCATTACTCCACCCTTACTACCACTGCATGTCTCTATGGCTTCGTTATTGTTGATGCATGATTACTCAAGATACACATGGGTGCACATAATTCTCTACAATACTGAAGTGCAGGATGTCTTCAGATGATTCGCCAATCGTGCCATGACCAACTATGGCATCAAGATCAAGCACATCAGAAGTGACAACGGCATGGAATTCTAGAACACCGGCCTCGACACTTATCTTGATACATTGGGCATCACACATGAGTTCTCCGCTCCATACACACCTCAGCAGAATGGCATCGTGGAGCGCAAGAATAGAACCCTCATTGAGATGGCACGTATGATGCTTGATGAGTACAAGACTCCAAGGAAGTTCTGTCCTGAAGCCATTGATACTGCTTGCCACATCATCAACCGTGTTTATCTTCATAAGTTCTTCAATAAGACATCCTATGAACTTCTGACTGGTAAGAAGCCAAACGTCAACTATTTCAAAGTCTTTGGTGCTAGGTGCTGGATCAAGGATCCACATCACACTTCAAAATTTGCACTGAAAGCACATGGAGGTTTTATGCTTGGTTACGGAAAGGATTCACACACCTACAGAGTCGTCAACCTCTTTCACTACAAAGTGGTTGAAACTGCGGATGTGCGGTTCGATGAGACTAACGGCTCGCAAAGAGAGCACCTGCCAAATGTGCTAGATGAAGCTACACCAAGTGAATCTATCAAGCTAATGGGTACTGGAGAAATCATACCTTCTGAGGAACAGGCTGAAGAAGAAATCATCATTTCTGCACCTAATCAACCTGAAGACAATGCTTAGACTGAAGCCAATGCTGAAGATGAAGACAATCATCAGCACGACAAAATCTTCGTCTAGTTCATCCTCGGGTTGCAAATGAAGTCCAGATTGAGAAGATAATTGATAGTATCAATGCACCTGGTCCACTCACTCGTTCAAGAGCAACACAACTAGCAAACTTTTGTGGGCACTTTGCATTTGTCTCTATATCTGAACCCAAGAAAGTTGATGAAGCCTTCATGGAACCTAAATGGATTCAAGCTATGCAAGAAGAGCTTCAACAGTTTGAGCTGAATAATGTATGGGAGCTTGTAAAGCGTCCTGATCCTCGCAAGCACAATATCATCGGCACCAAATGGATCTATCGCAACAAACAAGATGAGCATGGTCAAGTTGTCAGAAACAAGGCTCGTCTCATTGCTCAAGGTTACACACAAGTGGAAGGAATTGACTTTAATGAAACCTTTGCTCCTGTGGCTAGGCTTGAAGCCATTCGCATACTGTTAGCCTATGCCAACCACAACAACATTCTTCTGTACCAAATGGACGTAAAGAGTGCCTTCCTCAATGGTAAAATTGAAGAAGTGTATGTTGCACAGCCACCTGGTTTTGAAGATCCAAAGCATCCTGACATGGTGTACAAGCTCAACAAGGCACTGTATGGTCTCAAACAAGCACCTCACGCTTGGTATGACACACTCAAAGACTTCCTGAAGAGCAAAGGCTTCAAACCTGGTTCTCTAGATCCCACTCTCTTCATGAAGACATATGATGGTGAACTGTTTGTATGCCAAATCTATGTGGATGACATTATCTTCGGCTGCACTAACAAGAGATACAGTGATGAGTTTGGGCATATGATGCAAGAGCAATATCAGATGTCCATGATGGGTGAGCTGAAGTTCTTCCTTGGTCTTCAAATCCGTCAGCAAAGAAATAGCATCTTCATATCACAAGAGAAGTACCTCAAATATTGCCTAGAGAAGTTTGGAATGCAAGACTGCAAAGGGTACACGACGCGAATGCCAACCAAAGGCCAATTGGGCCCCGACGACAATGGTAAAGAGTTCAATAAAAAGGTATACCGCTCCATGATTGGCTCTTTACTGTACTTATGTGCATCTAGGCCTGATATAATGCTTAGTGTTTGCATGTCTGCTCGATTCCAAGCGGCACCAAAGGAGTCGCATCACTTAGCAATGAAGCGAATTCTTCGATATTTGGCTCACACCCCAACACTAGGATTATGGTATCCAAAGGGCTCAGAGTTTGATCTAGTTGGATTCTTAGATGCTGATTATGCTGGTGACAAGGTTGATCGCAAGTCCACATCAGGCACATGTCACTTTCTTGGATGATCTCTTGTCTGTTGGTCTTCAAAGAAGCAGAACTGTGTATCACTCCCCACTGCTGAATCTGAATACACTGCTGCTGGATCTTGCTGCGCTCAGCTTCTCTGGATGAAGCAAACTCTCAAGGACTATGGCATCAACATGAAGCATGTGCCACTCTACTGCAACAATGAGAGCGCCATCAAGATTGCTCATAATCCAGTTCAGCACTAAAAGACAAAGCACATTCAAATCCGTCATCATTTTCTCAGGGATCATGTGTTGAAAGAAGACATTGATATCATTCACGTCAACACTGAAGAGCAATTGGCAGATATCCTCACAAAGCCCTTGGATGAGAAAAGGTTTTGCAAACTGCGGTGTGAGCTAAATATCTTAGAATCCTCAAATGTCCTGTGAATGGACACACATCCTAACGCTTATGCATGTTGATGACTTAGATGTGCAACACACGAAGTAATGTATATCTTCAATTCATGAAGACATACCCTCTAAGTGTGAATACATTAATGTCGAATTTGACTTCGGAGCGCCACGATAATTGTGCATCGTGTCTGGGTCTAATCTTTCCTATACTGTGGGTAACACCACCACCAAACTTTCTCGAAAATTTTCATTTGGCGTCATGATTGCATTATCTTCATATTTGGTTTGTCTTCAATATTGGTTTGACTTCAAGTTTATCTTCACAATGTTGATTTGGTCTTTACTGATATATATATATATATATATATATATATATATATATATTTGTGTGTGTGTGTGTGTTCTGTCCTCTACAACATTCACTTATAGCTATGTCTTCAAACTTGCCATTTTCTAAACTAAGTGAATGTGATCGGACCCTAACCGCTTCTGTGCTTCTTCCTCAAATTCTTTCTGCCTCTTCATATGCATTCTGTTGACACGTGTTAAATGTCTTCACCGCGCCCTTGTCAGCTGAAGATACAGAGGCACACATTTAAAACTGTTTTAATGCCTTATCTCTTTTGCTTGAAAACCGGAGAAGCCGGAACGACCACCCGACAAACCAGGCACGCGTGGGAACATGGCTCAACTCTCAATAAGTTGCATGCAAGCCACGTGTCCACCAGATGTGAACCGCCAAGGGCACCTGCGTAATTGCGCTGCGCCGCCCTTCACCTTATAAATACTACACCCGCGTGGTCATTATCTCCTCTCCCACCTCGCCATCTTGCTCAAACCCTAGCGCCACTGCTAGCTCCAGTCAACGCCGGAGACGAAGCACTTAGCTGCCGCGACCTCTTCAACGCCGTCTTCGCGCCGGCCGCGGACCTCGTCTTCTCTGCCGCTGCCGTAGGTGTCTTCCGCCACCAAGTTAGGGCGCGGGAGATTGGACTACTCAGCCTCCGTTTCACCTCATCTAGCAGTTCTTTGTGCGGTAAATAAACTCATTTTTTCGCTTTTTTGATATGTTGAATCCATCCACTTCTCCCAAAAGTGGTTTCTAAACTTCCAAATCTAGATCTTTCTAGTTCCGCATCTCATAACTTGCAAGTATATTCACTTATGCCTCACAACTAGTTAGATTTCTCACTTGTACTTATTCATGGATTCGTACAAATCTGGAACCAACTCACTTCAAATAAGTGAATGTCTTCGCACTATGAGGTCAATGTCTTCAAACTGATTTATCTTCAAAATATTCTGAGAATGCATATGACCTCTTTCCCTTCCCTCGCATCTCTAATGCTGTCACAGGTACATGTCTGTGGGAGAATCCCTTGGTTCTCATAGTCTGCATTCATTTGCAGAATTCTTACAACATCATATTGAATCTCTTGAAGCCAGTTCTTGTCTGACCAGTCGTCGGAAGCCATTCACTGATATTGAAGCCTTCCACTCTGAATATTATGGCAACTGAAAATTCTGCAAGGAAGGGTGTGGTAGGCAACGCCGTGGCAATACTGCCTTGGATCTGCCACCAGATCTCTATGAACTATACAAGTCTGATCCTGAAGAAACATACAATCAGTGCAAGTCCAGAATCCAATGGATCAGAAGATATTGGGCTAAGGAATGGTTCAAGTATCACTTCGTAACTCCTGAGTATGCGGAGAAATATGCTATCAAGCGCCCGTGGGGCGACATTCTTTACAGGAAACTGCAACCTCAGACGAAGCCTGAAGCCATTGCTCAAGGCTTCTATCCTTGCATGGTCCGAGGACCTCAGCCTGACAATGCCGACCCATCATCTCTTCGATGGTGTCATGATGATGATCTATTCAAGCGCAACTATCAGTTTGCAAAGGAGTCTGCTGCTAAGAACAAAAAGGATTCGGACTCAACTTCAACCCATGTCCGTCTGCTCCAAGGCCGGATGGCACTCGTGAAGCCAATCCGAATGTCATCGGACCCTTCAATGGCTTTGATGGGCTTCTCTCCCATGTTGCAGCTCAAAGGGCCACAGTTGATCATTCTGCTGATGATGCGGACTGTGAGGATGCTCCTGAGCCCCCGAAGCAGAAGAAGAAGACTAAAGCTTCCAAGCCTTCTGCCGCTCCAAAAGCTTCTACTGTGAAACCATTGAAATCTACACCTCCTGAATCCAGTGTGCAGTCAGAAGATCAATCTCACGTCTCCAAGAAGACCAAGAATCCCAAGAAAATTTCTGTGCATGACCTTACTCCTGCTGCCATTCTGCGCAATGAGGAAAACACTATTGATCTGTCAAGGGGTGAAGATCTTGCAGATGATGCTCTGGAGATGTTGATCAAGAGCAAACAAGAGACCGAGATCTTCCAAGATATGCCTTTGTTTGATGTTGATATACTCAATAACTTCATTGATGAATGGTTTGAAGACCAAAGCATCAACATTGATGATCTGCAGCTGCCCGTGGACATCAGCGTCACTTTTCAAGGAGGCATAGCCAACGAGCTTGCCATTGCTCAGAAAATTGTTGAGCTGAAGAATAAGATCGACTTTGAGAAAGCTCAGTTCAAGAAGCACATGGCCAAGCTCAGCGTTGCCGATGTGCAAAATTTCAAGCAAAGGATGATTGACCCCAAGACCCAGTTCAATAAGAAGCATGAGGAAGCCAAAGGCTCCCGTGAGCGCATGAAGTATTATGCACAGAAGTGTGTTCAAGCACACAATGAGGCTGAAAAGAGAAAGGCACTTGGACGTCCTAGCATCGACCCCAAGATGGCTGCCAAGAAAAAGAAGAAGTCCGCTGAAGCTGAACCAGAAGCTCAAAGGCAGGATCGACCCAGCATAGTCTTCCCTGCCAGCATGACTGGCTCGAAGCCAAAGGCCCCTTCAGCTGTTTCAGAGCAAAAGAAGACACGGCTAGTTGAGGCTAAAGCTAGGAAGAGGAAGCGCCAAGACACCTCTGATGCTGCTCCCTCTATGTGACGCCCCCGATTTGACCGTACACTAATCATGCACGCAAATGTGTACGATCAAGATCAGGGACTCACGGGAAGATATCACAACACAACTCTAAAACATAAATAAGTCATACAAGCATCATAATACAAGCTAGGGGCCTCGAGGGCTCGAATACAAGTGCTCGATCATAGACGAGTCAGCGGAAGCAACAATATCTGAGTACAGACATAAGTTAAACAAGTTTGCCTTAAGAAGGCTAGCACAAACTGGGATACAGATCGAAAGAGGCGCAGGCCTCCTGCCTGGGATCCTCCTAACTACTCCTAGTCGTCGTCAGCGGGCTGCACGTAGTAGTAGGCACCTCCAGTGCCGTAAGTGTCGTCGTCGACGGTGGCGTCTGGCTCCTGGACTCCAACCTCTGGTTGCGACAACCAGGTAGAAAGGAAAGGGGGGAAAAGAGGGAGAGAAGCAACCGTGAGTACTCATCCAAAGTACTCGCAAGCAAGGAGCTACACTACATATGCATGGGTATATGTGTAAAGGGCCATATCAGTGGACTAAACTGCAGAATGCCAGAATAAGAGGGGGATAGCTAATCCTGTCGAAGACTACGCTTCTGGCCATCTCCATCTTGCAGCATGTAGAAGAGAGTAGATTGAAGTCCTCCAAGTAGCATCGCATAGCATAATCCTACCCGGCGATCCCTTCCTCGTCGCCCTGTTAGAGAGCGATCACCGGGTTGTATCTGGCAC
Organism: Triticum aestivum; assembly: GCF_018294505.1. NCBI lineage: Eukaryota > Viridiplantae > Streptophyta > Magnoliopsida > Poales > Poaceae > Triticum > Triticum aestivum. The sequence continues at coordinate 390,760,089 of NC_057799.1, read as the reverse complement.
TTGGAAGGGTGTATTTTATTAAGTATCCAGTTCTAGTTGTCATAAGGTCAAGGTACAACTCCGGGTCGTCCTTTTACCGAGGGACACGGCTATTCGAATAGATAAACTTCCCTGCAGGGGTGCACCACATAACCCAACATGCTCGATCCCATTTGGCCGGACACACTTTTCTGGGTCATGCCCGGCCTCGGAAGATCAACACGTCGCAGCCCCACCTAGGCACAACAGAGAGGTCAGCACGCCGGTCTAAATCCTATGGCGCAGGGGTCTGGGCCCATCGCCCATTGCACACCTGCACGTTGCGAACGCGGCCGGAAGCGGACCTAGCCTAGTGGCGTTCCAGTCCAATCCGGCGCTCGCCACTCAGTCGCTGACGTCACGAAGGCTTCGGCTGATACCACGACGTCGAGTGCCCATAACTGTTCCCGCGTAGCTGGTTAGTGCGTATAGACCAAATGGCCAGACTCAGATCAAATACCAAGAACTCGTTAAGCATGGTATGTCGAAGTAACCGCGGACGCCGTCCAGGGCCAGGCCCACCTCTTGCCTAGGTGGTCTCAACCTGCCCTGTCGCTCTGCCACAAAGATCCACTTGCGGGTACTCCTACGAGGCGACCCGACTTTAGTCACCACATGTGTCATGTATATAGTATATAAATATATACCCGTGATCACCGCCCAAGTGATCACGGCCCGATAGTATAGCACAGCAGACGGACAAGAATGTAGGGCCACTGATGGAAAACTAGCATCCTATACTAAGCATGTAGGATTGCAGGTAAAGGTAACAACAGTAGAAGCAAGGACAGGCTATGCATCAGGATAGGATAAACGGAAAGCAGTAACATGCTACACTACTCTAATGCAAGCAGTATAGAGAAGATTAGGCGATATCTGGTGATCAAGGGAGGGGGCTTGCCTGGTTGCTCTGGCAAGTAGGAGGGGTCGTCAACTCCGTAGTCGAACTGGGCAGCAGCAGCGTCGGTCTCGTAGTCTACCGGAGAGAAGAGGGGGGGGGGAGAAACAGTACATACAATGCAAACATAAGCATGACGATGCGTGACATGACAATGAGCGGTGCTAGGTGTGCCCTAACGCGGCAGTAGGTGGTACCGGCGAAGGGGGGAACATCCGGGAAAGTATTCCCGATGTTTCGCGTTTTCGGACAGACGGACCGGAGGGGGAAAGTTCCATGTTCGCTATGCTAGGAACGTGTGGCTGACAAACGGACTACGTATTCGGATTCGTCTCGTCGTTCTGAGCAACTTTCATGTACAAAGTTTTTCCATCCGAGCTACGGTTTATTTTATATTAAATTTTAAAGATTTAAATCATTTTTAGAATTTAATAAATTAATTTAATTCAAAATTTAATTAATGCATCAGCATGACGTCAGCAGTCAACGTTGACCGTTGACCTGGTCAACCTGATAGGTGGGTCCCACCTGTCAGGGGCTGTTAGCTAATTAATAGTAGTTAATTAGGTTAATTAGTTATTAAGTTAATTAATCTTAATTAGTTAATATTAACATGATTAATTAAGTTAATTAATTATCTTAATTATTTATTTATTTATTTATTTTTATTTTTATTAATTTAATTTGTTTTAAATCATTTTTTTACGTTCTGTGGGCGGGGCCCATATGTCATAGGCCCATAGGGGCCTATCGGGTTCGGGCGCTCGGGTGCGGGTGTGGGTCACGGAGCGGGCGCAGAACCCGGGCGACGGTGAGCGAGCGGGGGACGCGGGTCACGGCGCCGAGTGTGGGCGAGGCGGGGCGGTGAGCACGACGGGGCACTGGGCGCGGCCAGCAATCCCAGGAGCGCGGGCGACGACGAGCCTGGGCGAGGGGGAGAGACCCGACGAGGCAGGGCGGAGTGCGGTGGCCGAG